>NW_015552566.1:466732-483327 GCF_001515605.1 Sinocyclocheilus anshuiensis
CTCTCGTTTAGATCATCAGAAGACGAATTCATAGATACTAAACATGGTAGGATTACATATAGGTAAGATGACATGAACGAGTGGTTCTATCATAAGCCTGCATAAAACAGTATACAATATAAGAGACAATATACAAGGACAGTAACAACATACACAGTGACCTGAAGGATATGTGTGTTCATTCAAAGAAAGGTTTTCCTATGAATTAATTAGAGAAGAGTCCATTTTTACTGTGCATTTTGTCTTTCCTATGGAAAATGTAGTGAAAGGATGAACTCTCAACATGCCATTAGGTCGTAAAGTGTATCTGGTCTAGCAAAAGATGTCGTGGTTGCCATGGTGACCAGTGGCCTGTGGTCGTTCGCAGACATCCTGGCACCCAGCATGTTTATTGGGTGAGGGGTCTGTGATTATTTGTTAATCTAATGAATAATTGATTTGTTAAATCAAATGAAAAATGGTGTGTCTGATTGGTCCAGATGCTACACTTTCTATAGGGAGCATTTACATTTAGCTGACGCTATTATCCAAAGCAACTTACCATGCAACGTGAGGATAAGTTTTGTACTCAAGCAACCCATTTTGTTTTCACTAATGTGACTTATTTCATACTAGTTTACCAAAAAAAACAAAAACAAAACAAAAACATCTTATGACACAGGATGTTTGTATTTGGAATAACATGCATGGTTAAATCATACATTGAAAAATGTGTATTAGGAAGATAAGGTGCTGTTTTTTGCACCATACTATGTGCTGTTCAAACCTGTGGCAGTCGAGTCCCAGAGCAGCTGCTAACATTTGGTCAGTGAATGGAGGTGTGACTAAAACAGGGGATTCTCCATTAGAGGTGCGAACAAGATCACATAGTCTCTTGAGTCGCATCTGCAAATTAGTTACTTTGATTTGGTGTTCAAAATGAAATTATTCAGCTTTATAATTTATTCACATGAGCTCTTGTGTCTGTCTACCCCACATTAGTAAAAATGTAAGAGTGGGTTGTAGCAGTGTATAATGTAATCAGTATCCTGCATGTTTCCACATCTAACTTTCATGAGACACATTTCTCATTCATTCTTAATGAGCCCCCCCACTTTACCACACAACACAGAACATCAATTAAAGTCCAGATGTTACAGCGGGATGGAATGGGGAACATGCCAGATAGTTCCCTAATGTGTTTTTGGCTGGTTTTTATTATATTCCATCATTAGGCTTTGTTTAGATGAATTTGCATTTTTGTTATATGCACTACCATTCAAAATGTTGCACTTTTAAAAAAAAAAATCAAATTCATCAAAACTGACAGTAGCCGAGATTCCATCCAAAGTTGTGAATTTAACTTATACGCAAAATTGTAATATCGCATAAAACATTTGTGAACAAGCACTGTTTCCATCCAACAAATCAAAGAGAACAAAATCTTCACTTCCTGATAAACTGGCTCTGTAAATCACTAAGAAACGTAGGAGAAGCCACTGAATATAATCATTTTCATATATAATTAAATTACTTGCGCCTCAGAGCGAGCAGACGAAACAAAATAAATGTGGTCATTGCTTTTGGAGGTGGATGCCTGCTGTTTGGGAACGCAGTTGTTTAAGACTGTTCTGGGAGGCAATTATACATAAATACTTTGACCACAGACTTTGCTCTGGCATTTCAGAATGACCATAACAATATTTCGGATGCTGTGGAACGAGATCAGTCTGCTGGTTAGTCAGGTTTTACCATCCCATAGCGCAAAGTCACATGACTTTTTTGATTCGCATGGAGGAATTTATTCGGCAAATGCGTTTCCATCTTCCATTATTCGCATTAACCCTTTTTCACACAAGTCAAAATCCACCTCAAGCTGTCTATGGAGGGTCAGAGAGCTCTCGGATTTTGTCAAAAATATCTTAATTTGTGTTCCGAATAAGAATGAAGGTCTTACAGGTTTGGAATGACATGAGGGCGAGTAATTAATGACAGAATATTCATTTTTGTGTGAACTATCTCTTTCATTTTCAAACAATCATGTAGAATAATGGAATAAAAAATGTAATAATGGCTGCTGAAAGTACAGTTTTGACCTCAGGAATAAGATACATAATAAAATAGAAAATGGAAGGTTGTTTTGTTTGTTTGTTTATTTATTTCAAAGACATTCAAAAATTCTTACCAACCCCCAAAATTAGAAAAGCAGTGTATATATGAGCTTGATTGATGCAAAGGGTTTTCACACTATAGTAGTTTTTTTTCTCAGCTTAGAGAAGATTTAGCATGAAAGACGAGATCACTTGTAGAAAAATGATCGAGAAAAGTGAGAAATCATGACGCTTAATATAGCAGCTGTCAAAATAAATGTTTTGTATTAGCATTATTCTTGAATGATAATAATGGGAGGGTTTGTTTACTCTAGAACAGTATGGTGACACTATTGCCCACATAGAAAATAACTGCCCAAGTGCATTACCAAGATGACCACTGACTGAAAGGACTTGCCTTAAAGGCACTTTGAAGAAATGTATTATACTGTCACAGTGCATTATAGCGAATATGCTGAGAGGATGACCAAGGCTGCAGGCACAGAGGGACCAACACCAAGTTGTTTATTAATGACTATGACAGTGACTGCCAAACTTTATTTCAATATAGTTATAAATAAAGGTGATTATATTTGCTTTCTCCTGCTGTGATCAATGAGTTAGTTTGAATTGTAGTTTTGAAATATTCTACCATTCAAAAGGTTAGGGTCAGTGTTTTTTTTTTAAAGAAACTATTACTTTTATTTTGTAAGGACACATTAAATTGACCTAAACTAAGTGGAAGTAAATACATTTAAATTTTAAAAAGATTTTTATTTCAAATAAAGCTTTTCTTATATAATAAAGTCAGTTTAAAGAAAATCTTTTTTTTTTTTTAGTAAATCAAATAAATGCAGCCTTGGTGAGCATGAGAGACTCCTTTCAAACACATCTTACTGAACCCAAACATTTGAAAGGTAGTGTAGTCATATGAGATAGGAATTATTGTAAAAAATAAATAAAAGGTTGTGTAGTCCTTCTGAAATTGAGATTATTTCTACTCCTAGTAAATGTAGTTTTCTAAAGAATTAAATTTGTCATGATTCAAACTAAGCATTGTAGATAATTGTCTCCACTGAGTGTCATTTGTAGACTTGTTGTGACCTGTGAGAATTCAGAAATGACAAAAGAAATGTTGTACACACTTAAATGTTGTTTTCTAGTGGCTGAGGGTTTGTTTAGCAATCACTTTTGTCAGGAGAGGCACAGTCAAGTGTTTTGGCTCAGGCTTGGAGTGCAAACTTAATGGCTTTTTGTGTGAGCGACACTGCAAAGGTGTGTTTGTGAAATCACAGAGGTTGTGTGTGTGGATATACGTCTATGCAGGTCTGTGTGGATACTCTCTGCGACTGGCTGTTGTTGACTCCTCTTCACTGACCTGTGAGATTGACCCCTGTCAGTCAGTGTGCGCTACAGATGATCAGAGCGCCGAGCGGCAGGGAAATTGAGGCTCATCACGGTTCCAGCTTTGTCAGCCTGCCTTCACCTCCGTGACACATGAGCCCCTTTCACGCGTGTCAGACTCTCACTTGCCCTGTTCATGCCTCTCATATCCGCTGGGTTGATCTCCTTCAAGTCGCATCATGGAGTGTCTCTCTGTAGAATGCAACCTGAGACGTGGGACCAGGGCCTAAGCGCCAAATGCAAGTAAAACTTGAAAATGCAAATGGATGCTGAAATTTCATCCATTCATCCAAATCAATTTGTCCCAACCAACTTTTAATAGCAAATACTTCACACTGTGCTGGAAAAGTGTTGTCATGGGGTGTTTAAGGACAAAGCTGTTTAGATTATGAATGAGTGCGTTCAGAATCGTTTTTAACTGACATGTTGGCAAATGTCTAAGGAGGCTCATTCAGGTCTGTTATTGGAGCGTGTGCATTTGAGTAATGAGATTTGTCAGAGTGTGCTTAAACAGAGCCCATTTGTACAGCCTGGAGTAAGATTGGACCCTCATTTAAAACTGTGTAAATTTCAGCTGGAGACAGATTGCTGTAAGCATTCGCAGTCATTCATTGTGACTCTTAATGCTAATTGGCTTTGCATTTTGAGCTGAAGTGTTTTTCTGTTGCATTGATTGCTCTCTGTAGTCGGGTAGCCCTGGGCCCTTTGTACACAAGATTCATCTGCACTGACAAATCAACTAAGAAACTGGCTATTTATAACCACTGTCAGATTATAAAGCATATCTGAAAATCATGTTACCTTACATTTTAATATAAAGACCCTGTTAATTGAAAACAGCAGCATCTTAGCATCAGTATTGATTTTTTGAATATCATTAGCCATCTGAGAGTTGACAGCTTGTCTTTTATTTGAATTCATATGCAACGTTGGTTTGTTAAATGTTAAATTGTGGCATACATAGATACGTGTCCAAGTTACAAAACTGTCACAGCCAATCGCATAAGAAAAAGACATTTCTTCTTCGTATTTGAGTTGGAGTTTTAAACCCCAGTGTTGGGAAGAAGGTCAAGACGTGTGATTTTCATAACCAAATATGGGCCTTCATTTGGAAGATTTTCCAGGAAAAGCCTGTTTTCCTGAAACTGTGTCAGACAGACAACGCTGTCTTATGTTCTTTGCCTCTAGACAGCCACAGGCATCTACGGTCATATTCTGGTCATGGAAAAATGCTCCTTGTTTTACTACTTTTAACTTTTAATGAAGCTGACTATAGGTTTGCATTTTATTTCCATACGATGAATGTGAATTGTGACAGAGGCTGTCATTTTGCCTAACATTTCCTGTTGTGTTCTACTGAAAAAAGAAAGTCATATGGGTTTGCAATAACATGATCTTGCTTTGAAAGTACACATAAATGTAATTTACAAGGAAAATATAGACTCACGACAGGCTTGAGTTGCAAATTTGGTTCATATACTGAAGATGTTTGTAGGAGAGAATTGGAAATAGGATCAGCTGAAATCCACCAGTATTTGCCCATCTTTCAGCCTACACGGACATGTCCTTTGATGCCTATCTTTGTCTGTATTTAAAAGTAAAAGAAGAGTTGAAGAATGTTAATGGATAAGCTCTGGGCCTCCATGAACTCATTACCTCATCAGGTCTTTCTAGAATTCGTGAAAAAAATTCCTTTTTTAAAATCTCTTTTAATAACCTCCAATCAAAATGTTTCCCCACCTTAATGCACTTTGCTTGTCTTTCTTCTTTTTCTCCTTTCAGTCACTGTTTCATGCACTTTTTTGTGAAACAATTTTGAGTTACTCAGGGATTGTTTTATACACCTTCATTAGAGATAGGTCAGGATGTTTGTCTAGTGAGGTTGACTACTTAAAATAGTAAAACTTTTGTTTTAGTATTTTATAAATGTGCTTTTAAAGGGGTAAATCAAGAGAGAACTTCTTAGAAATTGATTTATCTTGCTGGCAGTGTTTTACACTTCCTGTTAGACTGTCAGCAGAATAAATTCTCTGAGAAGTTTCTTCATTCCCTAAATTCATTCTCTTTAAAGCACTGCTGCTACAGGCATCAAGCGCGGCTTGTTTAACAAACACTCCGCCTTCAACAATACATTTCAGGGCAATTATGGTCAGACTTCAGATCTCCTGCTGTGAGCAGCGTTCCAGTTGTTACGCAATTCAGCTCTGTTTTTTGAGCTCTATGATAGTTTTGTATAATAAAAGAGAATTTATTTGCTGAATATCTCTGTCTGTTAGTCTATTGAAGTGTTGCACATTGTTCTGTGATATTTTTAAATTGTTGATCTGTGTACAAATTCAGATTTGGCTGTCATTTTTTTCATCATGAGTTACATTGTGTTTTAAGGTGATGTTTCAAGTTAATACTGTGTGTTTTGACTCTTATATTCTTACTGTACTGAAGCTAAAGCAAGTAATTTTAATATTTATTTTATTACAATTTTATTTTAAATGTAATGTAATTATTATATTTTATTATAAATATAAACTTTTTATTATTTTAACTGTTTATCTTGATCCTTTTCTGCCCTGTTTTAATGTTAGATATATAAATCTGAAGATAAATATTTTCAAATTTGATTCAAGTCTAAGGTGGTTTTCTAAATAAATATTTTTTATATGTTACTTTGACAACCCTAAAAATGCATTTTGTTACGTCTTTTCATAAAAACCATAAAAGTCAGTAGTTTTGCACATCCCTAACTTCCATAGTAACTAGTATCCAATAATTTAATGTACATAACATGAACTTTTTTCATAATTGTGCAGATTACACTGAATACTTTAAAATGAAATCTTCTGCAAAGCTCATCCACTTTCTTTCTGAAAGCACGTTCCCACATTTTTACAGTACATTGTTCTTATTCTCTCTTTTTCTCCTTTTAACTCCCACTTTTTGCTGTCATCCTTTCTCAGTGAGCCTTGCGGCAGACCCTTGTGCGTTAGCAGTTTATATTTTATTTAGTGAAATAGGTGGTTGTTTCCTCCTTCAGGAGCCGGGCTGCTGTCGTTGCTCTTCTTTGTGCTAAGCACATTTCACACTTCAGAAGATCTATGTTCTTCCTGCTCTCTCTAAGCGCCGTTCCATTTGACACGACTCAGTAACTGCCAGTATTTGGATTATGATTTAAAACCCTTCATCTCTCAACTCCGAGCTTCCCTCACATTGTTTCTGTGAGCGTGCATGTGTATGTTTGTATACTCTTGTTTGAGCCAACTCAAAAACCAATTCAATTGACAGTCTAGCGAATAGCATGCAACAAACAGCGGCCGATGGGCTCAAGCGGGTGGCGCAGACGAGCAGTCCTGACAGAGCCCTGTCACAACCTCTCTTCCACACTGAAATATTGGCCCAGCGAGATCCGACATGGCATTGGGCTTGCAGTTTGCTGTCACACGCTGTGAACCACACAGCCGAGTCCTCCATCAAGCACTCAGGGGCTGTCTCACAAGTACCGGCGGAGTGGTTGATCGTTCGCTCTGTGCTCATTAGACGAACATCACTTTATGGCTCTAGCTGTATTTAAAGATAATTCGATGAATGTTAATAGTCTTTGATGTACTGCTGCATTCCAGCTGAAATGAGCATAGCATTATCCTGCCGATGAGCTAAATGATTGATTGTCTCATCCTCATCATATGCTGCTCTCATTGAATGTGTGTTTGTGTGTGATTTCTTTCAGAGGTGCTGGAGGGGAAGACAGCCATGCTTTTGGGCATGAGTCAGTGGAACTCTAATGATCTCGTTGAACAGATAGAAACCCTGGGCCACATCGACCAGACGCAGGGTAAGAGCTCATAAATGGAAATGTTATGGTTCCTGTCATCAATCGTACTTCGTATATTAAAATTCATGGTTTATGTATATTACATGAAGATACTACAAATGTTCTGCAGTGGTAAAAACATTTAGATGGGCATCTGGGTGTACCCGAGACTGATGGTGTGGGTCTAATGGGATAGTTTATATATTCTCCCTCATGTCATTCCAAACCTGTATGACATTTGAAAAAGTGAATATTGAAAAGAAGATATTTTTTGGTCACTAAAACTGTTTGGTTACCAACATTCTTCAAAAAATCATCTTTGGATGTTGGTTGGAACAAAATGAGAATGAGTAAATGTTTTTTCATTTTTGGGTGAACTTGGTTATTTAAGGGGCGTTTAGGTTGTACTTTGTGGTTAGGAAAGACACTGTACACAGTCACTGAGACCACAACAGTGCTCAAATGTGTTAGATGAAATGAAAAGATGAAATGACGTAAATTAAGTTTTTAAAAGTATTTTTAACTTAAAAATACACACTTAAAAATACATTGTTTGTGGTGAGAGACATGAAAGGATTAGTTCACTTCCAGAATAAAAATTTCCTGATAATTTATTCACATCCATGTCATCCAAGATGTTCATGTCTTTCTTTCTTCAGTCTAAAATAAATTTAGTTTATTAAAAAGGTTTTTGAGGAAAACATTCCAGGTTTTTTTTCCATATAGTTGACTTCAACAGGGACCAACGGTGATGTAGGCAGAAGTAGTATTGAACTCCATCTGATTTTCTCCTCTAGCTTCAAAATCATCCGACATCGTTGTTTTACCTTTTTTCTGTAAAGGGCGTTTGATTTAGTCTTTGCACGTTCGCTTTGTAAACACTGAGTCAGTACTTCCGCCTATGTCACGCGTGATCTTCCCAACGTGGCTACGTAATGAGTGAAGTCGAGCTAGTGCAAGACAAGCATTTGTGGTTAAAAAGTATATACATTTTTTTTATTTAAAAAAAAATGACAGATCGTTTCTTTAGATAAGACCCTTAATTTCTCGGCTGGGATTGTTTAGAGCCCTCTGAAGCTGCATTGAAACTGCAGTTTGGGCCTTCAACCCATTGGTCCCTGTTGAAGTCAAAGACTATAGAATACCCAAGACGTGTCACTCGTATAGTTTTGAATGGGGAAAAATGCAACACTCAATATGGCCGCTCTATCGAACAAAGCCCCGCCTTCTGAGCAAAAGAGCCAATCGCTAATCAGTAAAGTCAGCGCGTCACTGCAGCTGCCGTTAGAAGTCCCGGTTGCTATAGAAACAGTCAGCATTATGAGACGTGCGTTTAGGACTTTGCATGCGCACTGGCTGGTCTAGCCCAAAAAATAAGCTTTTTTTTAACGCCATTTGAGCAGCATAAACAACTTTTATAAGACAGTTGCTGTCAGATATCATTGGTGATTTCAAATATGAAATTTAATCATAAGCTTGGTGAACAGTTTTGGAGAACTTGATGTTTCCCTATTCAAAGAGATATGAGCTGCACTTGCATGCCCAAGAGGCGTTTCAAAGATGGCCGCCGAGTGACATGACTTGCCTTAAAGGGACTTTGGTTGAAGTCCACTACATGGAGAAAAATTCTGAAATGTTTTCCTCAAAAACTTTAATTTCTTTTCGACTGAGGAAAGAAAGACATGAACATCTTGGATGACATTGGAATGAGTAAATAACCAGGCATTTCTTATTATGGAAGTGAACTAATCCTTGAAGCAGTGGCCGGAGACATCAGTCTTGATACATATGAACATAACCAGCTAGCCACCAACCTCACCCGGAGGACTCGAGCAGTCAAAATGACCCAAATGCACATCTCTAGCTCATATCCTCGAGAAACAAAGGAGGCTGTAATCTGAAATGGCATTTTATAACACATCTCATTATGTTTTACATTAACCACCCATGTCACGGAAATTGTTCAACCAGCTGCTTGCCAAACAAATCTGTAATTTTTCATTTTTGCCATGAAACCAGAGGAAACAGACGTCAGGCTTCATTAAGCAGCATCATGCCTCAGCTGTCTCCATTGATTTTTCTTACTCTTTGTTCTTATCTAGTCTATTCTTGTAATGGTAAGAGTTAGCTAGCATGAGTCATTAGTGAAGTAAACATCAGGATTCTTCACTTACTCGCTGCTTGGAGCTTTTTGAAGTTGCTTTCAGCCTTAGTTTTTAGCCATATTTATTAATATGTCATGTTCTTTGTGTAAACGTCCATACATTTGTGAAAACTTAAAGAGGCTCTTAGCTTCACGCTAATGCTGCTGAGATGTATTCTGCTTAGTGCTCTTCTTGTGTTATATTTAGTTTCTCTGCTGGCATTTGTTCAGTGTAACGTGGAAGGAGGATAGTGTACATTTGTGCAAGGTTTACTCGTGTAGTAGCTGATACGTCCCAATCGAATTTATGTACAAAATGTTGCTCTCTCCTGTGATTTACTGCCTGTGGCATATGCAATTACACAGCTATTACGTATCGATTTACTTTTCCATATTGAGTGATACTGGTGATGTAAATCCATCCGCCTAACACACAACCAGATGTCAATTTCCATAACAACATGACATTCCCATATATTATTGAGTTCTCTGAGCTTTTTGTTGTCCTGTGTTCCACATACTTTTGGCATCGTTCATGGAAAATGGCATTTTACCTCAGACTGTGCATGCTAGTATTGCTCAAGATAATTCACCCTTCGCCTCAATTATTCAGGTGGCCATTTCTCACATTTTTGTTTTCCTCCCGTGTGCAATATGATTGGTCTATTGGACGGCACTCAGGGGGATGGACACTTAAGCTGATGCGACAGCGATAAATGAGCTAAGTCAGAGGCAGGCGTTGACCCCACCAAGCCCCTATCAGCTTCGTTTTCGAGTGTCTTGTGCCACAATACTTCTTCCTGCAAGATGAAAGCGATGTTAGCTTTAGGCGGTCCCTTGCTCATCATGCGTAAATGCTTCTTTCAAGACCAATGCTGTGATTAATACTATGACCCAGTCCAAAAGAAATGCACTCATTATACCGAAAAAATTGAATATTAATTCTACATGCAGGTTCATGTCTGCAGGAAATTAGAATAATTTTGTTAATCCTCAAAATCACATTAAGGGCGATTGTTTTAATAAAAAATCAGACTAATAATCAACCCGTGGCTGCAGCCCGAACTGGCAACCCTGACTTTCCCCTTAAAAACATACAGCGTGTGTAGTCACGTGACTCTGTCCAGTAAGCGGCATGGAAGCAACATAGAACTCGAACACCGAGGCATCTAAGCAACCAGAGCTGCGTAAAAATATGCTTTTTACATATTTTTAGTGTGAAAATATCCTTTTTACATTAAAACTGAAATGTGACTTTTTTCATAAGATGTTTTCATTTCAAGAAATGTATGCTTTGATTTCAATTGTTCGAAATATTCAATAAATAACCATAGTTTGTTTCCTTCAATTATTTTATAATCACAAAGATGAGAAATGCACTCTTTCATTAGAAAAAAATATCCCACCTTTATATCCTTTATATATATAGTTATATATATTGATATTGTAAAAAGAAATGCAGGAAAAATAGCAAAAGTATATTTAGTTATTATATTTCTTTCTTTGCTACAATGACTGATTGAAATGGTTAATCTGGTTCACTCTTTTTTTTTCTCATCAAATAACCTATATATATTTAAAAAAAAAAAATTATAATAAGGAATGTATAAGATTTTTGTGATGTTTTGAAAGTCTCTTATGTGCATAAAGGCTGTATTTATTTGATAAAAATACAGTAAAAACAATAATAGTGTGAAATATTATATTTATATTATATTTGGTGTCTCATGATCCTTTAGAAATCATTCTAATATGCTGATTTTGTTCTCCAGAAACATTTCTTGTTATTATTATTGAAAACAGTTGTGCTGTTTAATGATTTGTTGAAACCATGATATCTTTTTTTTTACCAGGAATCTTTGATTAATAGAAAATTAAAAAGAACAGCATTTATTTGAAATAGAAACATTTAAACAAAGTCATCAAAAGAATAAAAGATATTGACATTATCTATAACTATATGTCTATATCGCTTAGCCCTAATATCTTCTCAATCTTTTCTTCAAGTGGAAATTTTCTGTTTCTAAACTTAGCATTAATTATATTGAATCCTAGTCTTATTTCCCCATAGTCCATTACAGTTGAGACATTTTATTGACAGGATTAAGTGTTGGAGGTACACTGAAGTCTGTGGGCACTCAAGGTTTCCAGATTAATTATCCTGTGTAATAGGGGGCTTTCTACCTGGTGCGCTAAAGACTGATGTTAATTAGAAAAGCTACTGAAGCTAATTGAAGCTACTTTCACATGCAGCTAGCGGGGGGTCCTTTCGTCCAGATTCCAGCCAGCTTGAGTTCAGCAGAGCCGTCTGGATGCTGTCTGATCCTGTCCTGGAGTAAAATTCTGGATTGATCTGTGTGCCGTACGGGAACACTTGAGTGACAGCTGTAGGTTCCTGCCCAATATTGACATCCTGCAGCATCCATCCTTCAAATATTACAATTAGCTGTCAGAACATTTGGTTAATCCTTCTACGCAGGCAACATTTTGAGGCATCATAAACACACTGCCATTATGAAAATTGTCAGATTCTAAGGTGTGGTCATTATGGTGAAATTTCAGTGACATTTCACATGCAAAAAGGCCGATTGTACATTGTCAGTAGCAATGAGATGTGTAAAGAACAACTCGCACAGATGTCAGTTTCAAAAACAGACTGTTTTTTATTTAAGTTGGTAAACTTGTGTTTTATTCACTTCTGAAATTTAAAAAAATAATTAAAATTAAAAAGTATTTATTTTAATTTCTTATTCTTTACTGTGTTTTATTTTATAATTTTATTATGGATAAATATTTGTGCTTTGCATTTTTAACATGCTTTGCAATGTCCTAATGTCAAATTTGATTGAAATCAATGGTCACATCTCCCATGTGTAGCACAGTTTGTTTGGCACACAAAGTTATTGGCTGAGTAGACTGTTCAATATCTTTGGCTAGAATGATAGACATTTCTTTCAAATATCCTTTCTCTGCATTAAATATGAGCTAGAGTTTTTTTTGATGGTCCTTTATATAAAGTCCATTGATGTCAAATCTTGTCAAATCAGCAATACAGCTTGTTAGATAAGCCAGAGACGTGATGATTTATTTTTTTCTCTGAAGTACCTGCAGCTTTTATTCTTTGTTTCTGAATACCATCTGGCTTTTCATCAGTCAAACAAGCTCTTTGTGTCCTGCTGTACTTGACTGGCTTCTAAACTTACAGAGTTTGAGGGATTGCTTTTATTCCAACTGCTCCTCTTGATGTAAAAGCAGTAGGTACTTTTTAAAATTTGACTTATGTATTATCCATGCTACCATTTTTACTTTTCATAGCAAGATGATAATGATTCTATAAATCATTTTAATGGGGACTCATTAGGACCTTTAAAGCAGACACTCCAGTTAATTGCAGTTCCTCGCAGGTAGAAATCTCATCAATCTCTGATCTAAAGGATCTGGAATGCCTTCCCTAAGGACTACCTAATTGACGACCTAATTGGCGAACTGATTATTTAAGGAATCATATGCGTAACTGACAGCTGGAGCCACACCAGACAGATTAGGGATTTGGAGACTTTTGTGACACTCTCTGTAAATCTATAAACTCACATCTTGGGAGCCAATTACATCCCCATGCAGCAGCTCTGGGCTGAGGTTTTGTTTTTGCTCATTTACTATTTCAAGTAATTACTTTTCAATCATTGGCATTGCCTAATCATCTTGATTGCATGTGTTTTAGCGGGGTGAGGGCAGTGATTGTTTATGTGAGCACAGATGGAAGTTGGAGTCGAGGAGTAAGGGGGCCTGTTGGCAGAGCTTGGGTGAGAAGACCGAAACAGCCTGATGAATCCTTGGAGAGAAACACCAGACAGAAGCCAGCAACCTCCTCTATCTGGGTTGCCCTCTATACTTTCCTTTTCTGTCCACTGATTGAATTCAATCAGTGTGAGTATGATGGACTCCAGTAGGTTAGTACTTGAGATTTAAAGCTGAAGCTCTGTTTTGAAGTGATTTCTTCATTTATGCATTTTTCCCATGCTTATGAATCTGTGTACATACATTTGTGCTGCCTCTGAATCAGCAGCTTAGATGTGCTTACTACAGTGGTTCTTAACCAGGGGGCCACTTCCACTTTTTAAAATAATTTAAAATAAGACAAAACAGCATTAAAGTAAGTGAAAACACCTTAAAATCAAGATATTTATTATTCACCACTTTAACTTTTTGAAAAACCCGAATAAATGAGAAAGTGTCACTTTAAAAGTGTGAAAAGTGGAAAATGCTAATAAAAAATTTTTGGGGGTAGAATCACAAAAGATCTGTCCTCTGTGAGATACTATAGTTGAGAGTGATTCAATGTTATTATTTTGCATCATTATGATACTAAAATGAGAGAGTTTTTATTAATATTTTAAATTAGATTTTTTTTAAAGGGGTCATATGATGCGATTTCAAGTTTTCCTTTCTCTTAGGAGTGTTACAATCTGTTCGTGAATAGTTAAGATCCCTAAAGTTGCAAAGACTAAAGTCTCAAACCCAAAGAGATATTCTTTATAAAAGTTAAGACTGGTCCACGCCCTCCTAAAACGCCTCATTTAAACACGCCCCCACGTCTACGTCACGATTGGGAAGATTTGCATAACGCCGCCCAAATGTTCACGCAAAGAAAGGAGTAACTTTATTGTTGCTGCCACCGCCGCCGCCATGTTGTGAAGACGCTGTGTGTTTCGTTGCGAAAGCGAAAATACTTTGTTTGGCCTTCCAAAAGAGGACACGACTAGAAATCAGTGGTTAAGTTGTATTTACAACACTGTTCCAGAACAGTTCAACCCAAATATTCAGATGTGTGCTCAAAACGCACTGGATAGCTGGCCAATCAGAGCGCAACTCACTTTTCAGAACGATGAGCTTTGTAAAAATCGATGCGTTTCAGAAAGGCGGGGCATAGAGGAGAAACAATAATGTACAGTATGTGGAAAATAATGTTTTTTGAACCTTAAACCGCATAAACACATTTCATTACAACAAATACACAAAATAATGTTCTTTTTAGCAACATCATATGACCCCTTTTTTAAATTTTAGTTCAGTTTTTAGTCATTTTGATGTGTCATATATGAAATTATTTATTTATTTAAATATATCTATAAATTTTATTACATTTTTAGTTTTAGTTATTTTAGTACTTAAAATAAATGAAAATAATGAATATTAAATAAAATACCAAAACTTATTTGATGCTAATTTTTATTTTATTTCAAGTAATGACAACATTTTTTACATGTTTTTAGTTTTAGTTAATGATAATATCCCTGGTGTGAGAAATTCATGTTGTTATGAGCAGTTTCATGTGATAATTGTAGACCAATGCAATTAATTTACAGGTGCTTTCCCATCTATAATGTGCTTTTTTATCAGAAAGAGAATTGATTGGTTGTTATAATATATAATATTATTAATTATTATAATTGCAATAAAATCAAAGTTCATATAAAATATTTTTATAATTTAACTTACAAATTATTTTCCTGCATATCTCATTTATGACCACGTCTTCCAAGCTGTGGCCAGTTGTGCAGCTCTCCAACATCAACAGCAACAATATATAACAGTCATGTAGCCACTTGGCCACAGTTAAAACAAAGCGATAAAATCTTGATCTTGAGCTAAATATTGATCTGAACTTTGTTGACTTTTGATTCTGCCAGCATCTCAGTGTCCAGAGTGTTTGCCTGGCAGAAATATATTGTATATTTCACTTTCTGTTCCTCTCCCCCTTAACATTTTACTCAAGTATGAGTAAATGTTAATCACCTAGTCAATGGCGTTGTGACATAAACAAACTCTATGCAGTCCGGTTTCTGATTAGACCTCAAGCTCTAGCTGAATAAATTAGAATAGACGACTAATTAATGCAGAAAGTAAGAGCCCTAGCCTCTGTCGGCTGATCGAATCACACACGTTATCTTCTCAGCTTATCTGAGGGACCATAGCTGACAGACTCACGTCACTTCTAGTTCCTCACAGACATGGCCTCTCCGTGCTTCGCCAAAGCCAGACACTCGAACACACCTCATCTGTATTCTCCCCCACGCAAGCTCCTGCCAAGTCGTTTTTTTAACATATGCCTCTTGTAGGCACAATCTCCCTCACACGCTAATTCCCATTTAATTACTTTTCTTTCCTTTTCTTTCTCCATTTAACCACAGAATGCCCTAAAGCAGGGATAACTGAAGACACACAAAACTAGGAACAATACGATGACTCCACAGAGAGAAAGATAGATAGAAAAGGGAGGAAAAGGACCATAATAAGGTGTTAATGCAGCGTATTCGCACAGGAGGAGGTCTGAGCTCATGATTGCTGTATCAACTTGTATATATCTGCCAGCGCTGAAGGACACTGATACCAGTCTGTGACAGAGTCTGCTGTTCTGAGAACGATGTGTTTGGGGTCCAACATTAACACTTGCCAAGCGCTAAAGCGGAGTAAAAATTGGCTTTGGCAAGTAGATAAAACGGTATTACTCGCCAGCTGGCTAACTACAACATTACATGGTTTAAGATGAATAGTAAGAATTATGGTCTGGCCCTTCATGATGTTGGTTATGTATGCTGTTCAAATCACCATCTACCAAAAAAAAAAAAAAAGTATAATAATAATAATTTTGTCTTCAGTACAAAATTTCCCATCTTAAGTTTATCTATTATGTCTTGCATTTCCTCTTTACCCAGAACTCTATTTATTACATTACATTAAATATTTATTGAATTACGCTAACAAAATATTGAAAATACTGAAGAAGGAAAAAAAAAATCAACAATGTTTTCATTTTTTGATGAAGGTAATTAATAGGAGTATTTTGTATGACTAAAACCTTATATAATTTATCACATACCTAACATATTATAATACTTAAAAATAAAGATATGAAGGTGCCTTTCATTTTATTGTATTTTATTATATTATATATTTTTTTATATTTTTATATTTTCTACAGTAACTCTTTTTTTAGGTTAAAAACCTTCAGTAACACCATCCTTACACTGGACAATAGGTGGTAAAACTAATTCACTCTTATTATAATCAACAAAATTGTCTCCACTTTAATGTGCTCAATAGTTAAAGGGGTCATATGATGTTGCTAAAAAGAACATTATTTTGTGTATTTGGTGTAATGAAATGTGTTTAT
>NW_015552566.1:483539-520105 GCF_001515605.1 Sinocyclocheilus anshuiensis
AAAGTAGTTTCGCTTTCACAACGAAACACACAGCGTCACACACGGTCAGCTTGAGTGAGCGATGGCCGGCGGATTGGACGAAGGAGCGTCCGGCGGGCTTGCAGCAACCACATGTGACGACCCCGGGCTGGACTCCGAGAATAGACTATAGTTTTGACAGATTTTTAAACCACAATATGAGTGTACCTCAATACAAATGTTACATCAGAATCTCTAGTGGCTGACACATTTCTGTTCTACAATGGGAGATGAATGCTGTTGATGCATCTAGCCAGAATAAATGAGCTTGTTCAGTTTTAACACTGCACACCTGTTGTGATGTGTCCTCACAGGTTGATGTGTTTCTATAGTGTGAGAATGTCAAGGCGGAGAGACAGGGATGGCGTTGGACAGGTGTTAGACCTGGACTCATCGGTCATGCAGCAAGGGTGCGCAGACTTGTCCACACACAGCATGCCAATGTACACACAGCAGAGTGTACAGATGCTCCAGGCCAGTCACTCCACTCACATACACAGACTCGAATTCTGGTGGAATTCAGCTTATGTGCTTTTCGTTGTGAATTTGTGGTGATATATTTGTATTTGTGTGTGTGTGTGTATGTATGTGTGTGTGTGTGTGTGAGAGAGAGAGAGAGAGAAAGCGAGAGAGTTTGTACTTTGCCTTCATATTCTCTTATTTGAGAGGGTGAGTGCTTAGGTTAGATTGTGGAGTGTATTTCCACTGAACATATTGCTGTCCATGGCAAATTTGACAAGAAGCTGGAATCTGTTATTTTTAACTTTCTGCACCTGGGATTTGGTACAGCCAGGTGTGTTCCCTGGCAAGCAGATGCTCAAACATGTCCGCTCTGCTCTTCCTGAAATCACACACTTTTCCCATGTGGCAGTGACACCAAACTCGTTGTGATGTGTCTCACAGTAATGCATTGCAAGTGACAGCCTGTAACTGTTTCACAAATGTCAATCACACTGTGCTGAAGCAATCCATTCAAATACCGCTTGGAACACCGTACATCTCTGATTTGGGGGTGTGTTTGTTTATGTCCAACACAATATTCAAAGCACAGAGTTACTATGGTTTTTTTTTACCTTAAATAAAATAAAACAATAAAATAAAAGCATGGTGTTACTATAGATTTTTGCTTAAAAAATAAAATAATGATAAAAGAACATTGGAACTGTAGGTTTTTAAATAACATAATATAAAATCAAAACCTGATAGTATTTTCAGTATTTCTAATATGTCTGCTATAGTTATGAAAAAGCTTCTTGTTTTTTAGGCTTGTTCCAGATTTAACAGAAACTGGGAGTATTGGTCTATTCAGTTTAATTAATTGTGATTCCAGATGTGTCAAGATTAAGAACTGTTTTTTTGTTTTGTTTTGTTTTTTCATTAAAACGTTAAAGTTATATTATTTTCATATATTATAATAATCTATTTATTTAATTACTTTTAAGTCATCTTGTGGCCCTTTTGGAAGTTTGCTGAGGCCCCCTAGTGGGCCCCAGCCCCCGGTTGAGAACCACCAGTATATGTATGGTGTGAATTTAATATACTTTTGTTAGCCAGATACCATAAAAAAAAAACAAGCAAATTGCTAAAATCTGTAAAATCTGCAAAAAGAAAAAAAAAGAAGTTTTATATAGCTTTATGATTTAAGCACTAAATCCTTTTGGCCTTGAATTGGCCTTTTTTTTGCATCTCATCTGCAGAAGTTCAGCTTTTCCTAGAATTTCTGATACTGTTTCTGCTTGCTCAACTCATTGGTCAAACCAGTTACATTCTGTGTTTATTTTTGCTTTTTTGGTTCTCCATATGATCCAAGCAACAATTCATCTATATAATTTCTAGCTCTCTTCAGTTGAGTTGTACTCTTCACTTCTCTGTTCAGTCTCTTCATGAGCTCATGAGCTGTCGCCTCTGGCTTGCTTAGTTGGGGACACTTCATTTCCAGCGATACCGTTGACTTGATTGCAAAGATACTATTTAAACTGAGCTGGATGTTGACATCACTGAATTCAATGATGAACTGTCTTTAACTGAAAAATTTGTGTTTACTATTGTCATTTTGCATTATTGACACACTATTTTCCTAATTAATGCTGTTCAGTTGCTTTGACACAATCTGTATTGTTAAAAGCGCTATATAAATAAAGGTGACTTGACTTGACTTGACTCATCCAATCGCCTGTGGCCGCTGTCAACCCGGGTGTATTTTTGGCAACACATTCATGTTTATTTCCACTTTAAATGCTTATTTGCATTCTGAACAGCCTCCTCTCTCTATCTCTATCTCTATCTCTTTCAATCTCAATCTCAATCTATTTAACTCTTTTCTCTCTGTCTGTTGCTCTGTTCTCTTGTTGCTCTGTCATTTCCTTGATCTCTTTCTCCTTATTTCTCTCTCTGTCTTGACGCTTCACTACCTGGGATGGCACCGAATGTTCGGCAACCAAAATTATTCGGCCGAAAATATATAAAAAAAAAAAAAGTTATTTCGGTGTTCGGCTGAATAAGCGAAAAGACAGAATAAATTGTACCGAACAATGACATGACACGATCAAATAGAGGGGCGCGCTAATGCAGCAAACATGTCTGCAGTGTGGAAGCATTTAAAACTGTCCGAGAAAGACACAAAAATCATTACAAGCACCGACAGCGAGAGCCTGCTTACCACTGCATCTGCATCTCATGTCTCCGATGAGAAGTGGAAGGGGTGGTTGTTGCTGGTTACTGTATGATGATTGAGATAGCGAAATGGCCTTAAACAATTAGTAAATAAACTGCATAATGTTATGTTTTCTAATATACGCACAAATTGATCGAGCTTGTTAGCCAGGGTTCAAAGTCCAAAGTGAGAAGAAAATCTGCACTGAAACAGTGTTTCTCGTCAGTTGCTCAGTAACATTTTTATGAATTTTTACAAGGCATTGCTTTGTTGGTATAATGTCTGCTAGAATGTTAAAAATTTTCATTGTTAAGTACATTTTTTTAATTGTTGTTTTGTAATTGATTTTTTCTTTGAAAAGCAAGACAAAACAATAAAAAGCTAAATTTGGGTATTTAATATATGCAATGGTATTCGGCCTTCGGCACAGTGTTTCATTTCGTTCAACTTTGGCTTCGGCCAAGAATTTTCCATTTGGTGCATCCCTGTTCACTACACCATACTGACCAATCCTACCTTAGCAACTGTTGCCATCCATCAGATTATCAAACAGACTTTTGCTTTTTCTTCTGGCGCGTCATTTGTGTTTGAAAAGTAAAAATTTTGCAGATTTAATTAAAAAATATTTTAAATGTTTTTGTTGGTGAACACAAGGTAGCACTGCTGTATTTTCTTTCTATACAAATATTTTCATATGGACTTTTGTAAATATAATTTATTTCAGTGAAACTCTGTCATATATTTGATGTCACATGAAAGTCAATTAAATGGATAGCTTACAAATGTGGGCTTACAGCTAGTTTACAGGTTTGTTCAGGTTTGCTTGGTAGAAATCCATGTTTTGTTAAACAATATGATTGTGGAATCAAAAGGAGGAACAGGCTCAGTCAATACACATTTGACCCTGTAGGGTTTATTATCTTTTCAGCTGAAAATTGGTTTTACGTTTTGTCAACTTGCTGGGGCCTTAGTGCCCTTCAAGAACAGATGAGTGTCTTTGAAGCTGAAGGGGCAGGTCTACTTGTTGGTTGATTTTCTTTTTCTTTGTACTTAGTTTTGCTCCTCTGAAGGAAGAGAGTTGTTGGTTAGATGTTTTGCTTGGAGTGGTCAAATCTTTCTGTCCATCTCCTTTCTTTCTCTGTCACATTCTTCACTGCCCTCCGTGGTTGTCTCTCTCTCTAATTGCTCTGTCTTTCTTCCTGTCCCTTGAATCTGTATTTCTCTACAGGATGCTATAAATCTGCAGGGGTAGTGCTGGATGACTGGGCTGCTGTGGGAAATAGAGGACATGAGCTAAAGCAAGAGAGACAGGCAACTCCAGAGCAGAGTGAATAAGAACAAACTGTCCCCATTGCATTTATAGAGAAGTGACATTCTGGACCAGAGGGTGTGAGGAATGGGAGGGGAATCAATAATCTTGTCATTTCATTGTCCTGTCGTTATTGCTTGTTATCCTTTTTCTCCATCTCTTTGCCATCGCTTTCTCACCTTTTGAGCCCAATTGGGACTAAACTGTGGGAGTTCCCAGCATTCCCTGATCTGCCACTCTGGACAAGCATTAAGCTCCTACTGTGGAATTTCATTAACACACAAAGTTCACCATCTATCCGTCTTTCTGTCAGTCTGTCTGTTTATCCATCTATGATTCTGTTGTTCCTTCTATCATTCTATTTGTCTGCCTTTGTCTGATTGTCAATCCTGTTTGTTATTGTTTTTGTCTGTTTATCTATCGTTCTATCATTTAATCTATCATTTAATGTATCATTCAGTCTATCTCTATCTCTATCTCTATCTCTATCTCTCTCTCTCTCTCTCTCTCTCTCTCTCTCTCTCTCTCTCTCTCTCCTTATCTTCCTGTGTTCTTGAAAATATTAATAAAAATGTCAGTGGAACATGTTGCTGTTTGTAACTAACTCTCAGCTCGTTGTAAGTTTGGTGCCTGGCAGCCTCGTGTTTGGGAGGGATGGCATCTCACCTGAGAGTGGAGGCGTCATCCCTATCACTCAGACATGGGGTTAGATGTGTTACTAATGCGGGAGTTGCGGTTGAGGATGTACTAGTGGATGTAGGAGAACGAGTGGGGCATGGAAATATTGTGTCGGCGTCTCGGATGAATAAGGCCGTTGTGGTTTTCCTGAAAGACGAACTACTCGTTAATCGTTTGGTTGAAAGCGGAATTACGGTAAGTGGGAATTTTATTCCAGTACAACCCTTGGCTTCTCCAACAACAAGGGTAACGATTTCTAATGTTCCTATTGATCGATCTAGACATTTTATTACTTTAATTATCCATATATATGGCTCATTATGTAAGCTGAATTGGTTTGTGTCTTACAGGCATCTGGAGAGGCAGTCAGACAGGCAGTAGTAAGAAAGTGGCAGTGAGCCTGATAATGCTTTGGCTGATTGGCAGTGTGTATACAGTGTTAAGCAAAGGAGAGAGCACAGCTCAGCACCCTGGCTGTTTTCCTCATGGTGCGGCTGTGAATGAAAGCTTGCAGCTGGGATGAGCACAGACTCTCACTATTGGGAGTTTTTTTTTTTTTTTGCAGTCGGTACAGCTTTTCAATGAACGCAATTGCTCCTTGGAGACCCAATGATTTAGAAGTGAATGAATATGCCATTAAGAGAAGCAGTCTGGTCTATCATCGGCTCAGTCTGTTTGATGTCATAGTAGCTTGGAGTTGTTATGACATCATTCGGGTTGTTCAAATACGATTCGGTTCCCACGCTTGTCTCCAAAAGGAATGGATTATGAATCAGTGCTGTGTTTGTTTGTACAAACTCTTAACATGCTCTGTTGTCGAATGATGTTTTGTCATTACAGAATGATGAGATTGAACTTCAATAACTGTTGCAGAGTAGATTCATTGAAAAAAATGTTTGAATTAGTAATGTGGAAAAGAAAACAAGAAAATCAGCCATTATTATTCATAAGTTTGCCATTGTCAAATAGAAGGGATGCAGTTGATATGTGTGCTTGAACAACCACTTCAGGGGGTTTAAATTTTTATTTATTTTTTTCACCTTGTGGATTGTGAGTTTCCAGCATTTCCCTCCTAAAAGCAGATAGACTGATAAACGGCATTGAGAAGGCATGGACACGAGCTCCATGCTGACAGAATGACTGGAGGCCAGTCAGAACAGGAGCACTAGATCATGAGAGTGTGAGAATGAGATGGCAGAACAGAGCGGGAAGCTACAAATAGAAAAAATAGAGCGTGGAATGGTGAAGGTGAGGTATAATGACTTTGGCTGAAGGCCAGCGGTCTTATTTGGAGATTCAGAGACACCAAAAGGCTTTTTGTTGGTTCTATTCACTTCCTCTTGTATGTAATTTGTTACTTGGTTTTGTTATTTTTGTATGACACCAGCCAACAGCAAAATGAAGGGGTTTATCTGATACAAATCCCAAGCTCTGTCTGTTTCCTATTGACATGTTTTGAAATAGGATGGTACCAGTATGTGGCTTTGATGATAACGCTACATTTACTGTCGTCTTATGAAGAAAATAAATGGAAGGTAAAATCATTAATGAAAGGGGGATGAGTGTGCTTTGTATGATCAATAATCATTTGTGGTTCTGTTTGCTGTGCATCTGTGCAAAGTGGCTATAATCATCTTCTCTCTCTCTCTCTCTCTCTCTTTATATATATATATATATATATATATATATATCCCATCTATCCATCTCATGCTCTTTCCTTAATGGGGTCAGAGAATCTGTACCGTGTAAGGAGGCAAAAATGTGTCCCACAGACTAGCATTGACGGTCTAGAGGAAGCTGAGGTAAGATAATCTTTTTGAATATTCAGTGTGCTACTGCTTTCTTTTCTATGATATTGTGCCGTGACCTTTCCATGTCCCTTGTTCACCAGAACAAATGTCAAACGCATGTGCTGGTGTTGGTGGTTCACGGGGGAAACATACTGGATCTAGCGGGTGGAGAGCCAGGCGCGAAGAACGCAGATGTAAACACCCTGTCCTCAGTGCTGGAAAAAGTATCTCAAGCTCATTTCCAAGCTGCAGCTCAGCATGCCGTCATCAAGTTGGTGCCATGCCCAGCCATATGCGCTGAGGCCTTCTGCCTTGTGTCAAAGTAAGTAGCTATTACTGAAAGCCACTTTTAATGACCATGATTTTGGAAATGGGCCATGGTATTCTTTGAAGTTAATACCATATATGCTTAGGGTTGGGTATCGTTTGGGTTTTTTTCGATACCGGTGCCAAATCAATACTTTTTTAAATGGTTCCAGTGCCTAAACGGTGCCTGATAAAGTTAAAAATTAATAGTTATTAAAAAATAAATAAATAAAAAATCCCCCCAAAAATGATGGATTGGCCATTAGAATAGAAATAGAATAGAGAGTGCAAATGTTAGAGGGTCAGTTTTTTAATAAAAAAAAAACAAGCAGATAAAATTAGAATCGAAAGTGAAAGTAAACAGCGCAAACGCTCATTCAAATATTTAAATACACCGCATCCTGAGAGCGACTCCCTGATGTGCCAAAATTATACACAATATTAGAATGTTTAAAGGAGTGGACACGAAAATCGCGGGAGCGAAACACATGTAATTTAAGCATGTTTAGCTTAGTTAACGGAAGGCTACCTGCTGCCATCAGAGCAAGTGTAATTACTGCATTCACATGCTCCTCGAATGCTCTCAATTCCCGAGTTGTGCTTTTAAGTTGGAATGTGAAAACAACATGGACACTCTTGTTACTACAAAGATGTGTTGGGTTTGTATTATTAGAGCTTTCCGACTTGAGTTCACGTGCATTTTCTCAGTCGGGAAATTATTTTTCACGTGCGGTGCCAGTGATGATGCTTCTTATTACGTCCGTTTCGGAGAACCAGAGGACAAATATTTCAATCGATCGCTCAGGCATGGCACCGAAATGAGGCACCGAAATCTGCGTTCGGATTCGGTTCTAGTGCCATATTGGTACCGGGTTTCGGTACCCAACCCTATATATGCTACCACCTGATACCATTACTGTTTCCTTCCAGCAGTACTATGGCTGAATATCCTAGAATGGAATGTTTTGCTCTATTGTGCATATACACTATGAAAGAGATGCCACATAATTAGAGGTTTTGCTCGGATGTCATGGGAAAACCCTCAGGTGAAACTGGCTAAAAGCATGAAACTCGTTTTTATGGGGAAATGCTGACAGATTCGGTCACAGTTGTTCTTGAGAGTTGGTTTTATGAACTAGCTGAGCAACTCGACTTCAACTAAACAACATTTGAAAAACATTTTACAAATGAATGTCCTCAAATAAGAGCCCATTGGCCCCCTGGTGCACCGCTGTTCAAAAGTTTTGGGTCAGAAGATAAAATAATGTTTTTGAAAGAAGTCTCTTATGCTCACCAGGACTGCATTTTTATGATCAAAAATACAGTATGCAGTAGGGCTATCAAATTTTTTTGGGAATTTCGAATATTCGTCGAATTTAAAATAAAAATCCACATTCGAATGCAAAAATGTTGCATTCGAATTTTAGTTGTGTGTTAAGGAGGCAGCCTTATCAGTGGCGCACGAGATGTGATGACGATGTAAGTGTCGTTGCAATATAATGTTTTTGTTAGCTTATCCAGTTGAAGCCACTAGATGCGGCGCTGCTGCGTTGTTCATTAAAATATTGTGGAAAAAGAGAACATCAGTACGAAGAAGATCTTGTTTACATCACACAGAACACATATTTCCCGCATTTTCTAGAGGGACATCTATCACCGTTGCACTCGCATCTCGCACAAGAGACGCATGTTTAGAAAGCTATGTAAAATTAATGCAAGTTTAACTTTGGGGAAAAAAAAAAACATATCGAGACTTTATGGTGGGTTTTTTCCCCCATCCCACTGCATCTCATGTTTTTAAATGAAAAATGTACTCGTGTGATTGGCTTTCTGCCCTTTGTATTAAACTATGCATACATATATGATGCTGTTTTGTTTATAGTTGTTTAAGCAACTTAATTAATTATAATGGTTTATAAACATTATTTTAAACATTAAGCACTTTTTTTCACATATAGTCATGTTATATTATGCTTTGAATAAACGTGCATTAGTAATATTTTGCTCGATGTGCCCTCTTGTGGCCTCAGAAGAGAAGCCAAAAGCTTTTCTTCACCCTAACTGAAATTATGCATTTTAAATTTGAATATAATTCGAATATATAAATATAATTATAATAATATTTAAGTGCAAAATTCAAATTTAGTTTTTCAGCCATTTTGACAGCCCTAGTATGCAGTGTGGGAAATATTATTTAATAATAATATTTATTATTTGAATATATTTTAAAATGTAATTTATTCCTGTGATGGCAAAGCTGAATTTTCAGCAGCCATAACTCCAGTCTGATTTGCTGTTAAAGAAACATGTCCTATTATCAACGTTAACAACAGTTGTGCTGCTTAAAACTTTTGTGGACAGTGTTTTCAAGGATTTTTTGATGAATAGAAATTTCAAAAGAACAGCATTTATTTGAAATATAAATCTTTTTAACATTGTACATGTCTTTACTTTCACATTTGATAAATTATTTTGCATCCTTGCTGAATAAAAGTATTAATTTCTTTAAAAAAAAACAAAAAAACAAAATAAAAGCTCTCTACAGACACTGCTCTTTTTAATTGTACATTTTCACATGGAAAAGTCCAGAAGGGAATGCAGTATTTTTTTATTCAATTAAATTCAATTTTAATAAATTTTTAGACGTTGCAGCCCTTATTTATACAATAGAACTTCTGTATTAAAGTTGTGAGAATCCAGTGACAATAACCATTTAGAATTATTTACAGAACAAAAAGCAAAAAAGTTTAATTGTAACAACATGTAAGAGTATTTTACAAATTTGTGTCCCCGAGTAAATCCACATTTGCCTTCTACTACAGATATTTTACAAGATTAAGGAGAATCCATGAGCAGTCTATGAATTCCAATGCCTTTCGCACAGCATCTCTTCATCTCGTGCAGGTAGAAAAGAGTGCAGATAAGATTCAAAGCCTAAGCTTAGCGTGATGAGACCTAATGAATTTAGTCATTCCTCTATGCTGTTTTTTGTTTATAAGGGATGAAATGAATAAGTGGTAAGAAGACAGCCCCAAGTAAGCATGTAACGCTAATGCTTTCTATGAGAATCAGCCTTTATAATGAACAGACTCCCTTTAAGCTGTGAAACCGGATCCATTGCTTCAAGAGCTCAGTGGCTCGGGACTCTTCTGAGGGATTTTTTTTCTATAGCTTTAGGGCTTTTGTGGCCTTTTTTGTGTCTTTGTCATCACCTGGGTGAAGCAATGAAAATGGAGGAGCTCCATAGAGTCAGAAAGGGTCTTTGATCACATGATCACAATCTCTGCCCACTCCCATGGCACACATGGTCAAATAAAATGTCAGTCATTGGGGTACCACAGAGATTAACATGGTAAACCCTGTTCATGAGTGACATACAAGGCAAGGCAAGTTTATTTATATAGCACATTTCATACACAATGGTAATTCAAAGTGCTTTACATAAAAGAAAAGAAAAAAATAATCACAACAATAAAACAAGTAATTTAAAAACTTTGAAAATGAACGGTTAAGAATAGAAAACGATTATACATAAAATATAGTGCAATTAGTTCGGACATCGCACAGTGCTCATTCGATAAATGCACAGCTAAACAGATGAGTTTTGAGTCTGCATTTAAATGTGACAAACAAATACAAACTGCATTTGCTCTTTTGCTGTGGTTTTATGGTTCAGTGGCTGTAGCTGCAGTGAGTATTAAACTGACCTGAGCAAAGGACAAAGGGATAGATGCAGAAACCATGAGTAGTTTTATGTCTATCTGTCTGCGTTTGTCCAATACTGAGAAAGGGGGATATAATAAAAGTGATATAATAAAGAACAACAGCCTACTGGGAGAGACTGAGTAATTGTTGCAGGTCATAAACGTGCTCCCTGGATACTGAATACACACAAACACACACCCTTACAATCACACAATGGGGTTTTCTTTCATCAACACGACTTCCTTTTGCTTCCCACAGGATTAATGAAGGCATAGGCGGTCAGTTTACTCGTTACTTAGACCAGGATCAGCCAAAACAACATTGGTAGGCTCTGGTTCTCCAGGAAGAGACGCGTGGCTGATTTGATCTCCTGCTGAGATCTGGCAGCTTGTTGGACAGGACTAAACAATGGGGTGAATCTACGAAACCTGTCCAAATCACATTTCGCTCCAAAATCAAAACAACAGATTAAAAGGATGTTTTGTTGAAGTAAATATTTATTTATTTTGCAGTTTGACTTTTTTTTCAGATTGTGCATGAAATGTATATTTTAAGTAATTATACTCATTTTTAATTTTTCATCCTTCCTGCAGCCTACTTTGTGACTTCTCACGTTTTTCTTTTTTCATAGCAGTTTTTATTAGTTTTAATTTCAGTTGTTGCAGCCTTAATTATACATCATTTTACTGGCTCAATATTCTTTATTCATTTGTCTTATTTTTTTCTTTATGATGTTGAGGTGAAATGTGACCTGGACATGTTTTTGAGAGAATCACCCAGTTAATGTTCACTGCTCTCTCCCCCTTGACAGACATTTCAGATGTAAACAGCTCACTGCTGTGTTTAGAGTCCCTTCTATAGTGCACACATCTTCTTTCAGTACAGCTGCCATGCATGTATGTTCTCATTTCCTCAGTTTAAGAGCTTTGGGAATTGTCTTTGAGACCTGTGGCCGTCCTGTCAAGCCATCACTGCTGATAATGAGTTTCCTCTCCTAATGAGATGTGCTTACAGATGTGGCTTTACAGTGTGTGCATGAAGCAGCGACTCATACACACAAGACACTCACACATGCATTAGTGTTTGTGGAGAGGAAGCACACAAAAGAAAAGGAGGGGCGGAATGTTATGGAGCTTTGTGTTTGCCACCTCCACACAGCATTTCCAATTAGCAACTCTGGCAAAAAAGCTTCCACATTGATTTTCTCTCACCGAAGCACGATGTGCAAGTCAATTCAATACGTGATTCCCGGAGTAAAACAATTTGGGGCTCTGTCACAGGTTAGATAGGAAGAAGGTGCACACTGATTTGTCTCTCGAGGACAGTACCACCTGTGAGCTTTGGTGGTGTAAGTTTGCTCAGTCTTCCTCTTGTGCTTTGGACCTAGAAAACCTGTAACTCCTCGTTAGTCTTCGGCCTGAATCTTTGACTATTTAAACATTTTATTATGGGACCAACTTGTCTGTCGACCATTTATGCTTCTTTAGTTTGCTTGTGTCCTACTTCAGTATCGTATATATATTTAAGAATATAGTGCAAATATAGTTAAGCAACAGTTAGTTGTGGTCCTCCAATTTAATTTTGCATTGAGATGGAGATTTGACTGGCTGTTACATACTTATGTCAGTGGGTGGCGACAAGTGACTGTCAGTGAGTCACTGAATCGCTCAATAAGCCGATTTGTTCAAAGATACTGATACATATTCATTCAGGCAAAAGTGAGTCATTGAATCGTTCCCTTAACTGATTTGTTCAAAAACACCTGATTTGTTCAAGAACAAATTATTAAACCATTCAATGATAACACTTTAGTATAGGGACCAATTCTCACTATTAACATATTGGCTGTTTATTAGTACTTATAAAGCACATATTCTACATGACCATATTCTACATCCCTAAGCCTACCCAATGCCTAAACTTAACAACTACCTTACTAACTATTAATAAGCAGCAAATTAGGACTTTATTGAGGCAAAAGTCGTAGTTAATGGTTTGTTAATAGCGAGAATTGGACCTCAAAATAAAGTGTGACCCCCTTAACCAATTTTTTCAAAAACACAGATTCATTCAGGAACCAATGAGTCATTGAATGATTTACTCAACTGATTTGTTCACAAATACTGCTTCATTCATAATTGAATGAGTCATTAAATCATTCACTTAACTGATTTGTTACATGATTCTGATTCATTCAGGAACAAGTGAGTCATTGAATCATTTACTCAACTTGTTTTTGTTTTTTTCCCCCCAAAAGATACTGATTCATTCAACAATAAGTAAGTGTGTTGCCTTTGTTTGGAGCTATTTTTCATTGGCAGAGCAAAAACAGACAAAGCATATTGTGTCTAAAATGCAAGAACTCTAACCTCGAAAAAAAATCGCATATTTATAGTTATGGACTTTTGTTTATAGTATAAACTGGTGTAGGAGATAATATATCAACATTGAAAACAATTACGCCAATGTCAACTTTAAGACAAATTTAGAGCTGTTGTTATAAATTAATGGGATTGTTTGTGGCAGATGTTAGCTCCCTGACATCATGGAAATGATGAGGAAATATTTACTATTTACCAATCTTATGTTGATTGAGTGATAGAAAGACGTAGCTTTCAGATAAATATCTTTTATCTGAGCCCTATTGGCCCTAATGGTCGGAAGAGAGATCTCATTAATGAGAGCTAATGCTTTAGAAACAGAAATGAGATTTATAATGAGACGCTCCTGCAAATTTGATCTTCAAACAGATGACTTTCATACGTGCAGCAGTGTTTGTGAATGTCTGGTAAGATTTCAGCTTGTGTTTTTGCAAGAGGTTTTTTGGCAGTCTAAAGGTGTGTTATTGATCAAAATGCCTTCCTCTTACCCTCCTCAGCTGGAGCTAGGTTATTTTGAGACCCAGCAGTCATCGCCTGAGGAGCAGGCTAGCAGGGAGTACAGGGATCTTCATTTGTTCTGAGTAGGTTTGGAAGGTTTTGTCTTTGAACAGGGGTCACTTCTGCTAGTGTGAGTCATACTAACATCATTAATGAGGGTGGTAGAATGAATATGTTAGGATTAGTATGACATTAGTCTCACAGAATTTAACACAAATTCTTGTGTTATTTATTTTCACTTGATTTTCATAAGAGAGTTAAAACTGCTGTTATATGGTAGACTTAAACAATTGTGGTACACTACTTTTCAAAAACAACATTTTGAAATATTACAGCTTGTAATAAATGTTTTCTATTTAAATATATTTTAATTTATTCCTGTGATGGCAAAGATGATTTTTCAGCAGCCATTACTTCAGTCTTCAGTATCACATGATCCTTCAGAAATCATTCTAATATGCTGGTTTAGTGCTTAAGAAACATTTATTATTATCAATGTTGAAACAGTTTAATATTTTTGTGGAAATGTTGATACTTTTTTCAGGTATATTGATTAATGAATAGAAAGTACAAAAAGAAAAACATTTATTTGAAGTAGAAGTATTATGTAACATTCAAAATGTCTTTACTGTCACTTTTGATCAATTGCTGAAAGTCCTTGCTGAATTGAAGTATTAATTAAAAAAAAACTGACCTTAGACCTTCAAACTGTTTTATTTGCTTGACTGTCATTTTGAAGATCTCACTAACAAAAAAGTACCATATTACATATTATTTTTGGACATGTAAAATGGCAACACCTTATTTTGAACAGTGTTTTGTATCAACATGGTCATTCAGTCATCAACAGATTTCAAACTATCCTAATTTTATTATCTGATCTCATCAATGTACCTTTGTACTGCTACATGCTTTCACTTTTTGCATCACTGCAGGCCTTTGCTTGTTTAAATTCACAATTGCTAGTACTAAGCTAACATTTTCTTGTACAAGAGCTTAGTATTCACAGCTTAAGGGAGGGAAACTAGATGAACATCTGATCAAATTTTTATGGCAAACAGGAAGGTTCAGTGCTCATTCTCTTTCTTCTTCTCTCCGAATTTCCTTGCAGCTTCCTCACTAGCTTTTTTTTCTGGTGAGATTTCTTCTTTACTCCCCTCAGGTAAAGAGTGTAGGCAGTTCAAAGATAAATACATTTTTTGACAGACAACGGCTCGTAAGATGCCGTTTCTACTACGGACATGAATAACACCTCAAATCATGCTGCTTGTTGAGAAGAGGTGTGCTATTACTTTTCCAAGCAATCTGACTTTAAATTTTCACCTAGCGAAGAAAGGCACAGACTTATCTAGACTTAATGGCCACTTCTAACTGAAGTAACCACCTAGCAACCACACAGAACACTAAATCAGTGCTAGCATCCACCTAGAACAGCCTAGCAACAATGCTGGCATGCTAAAACTGATCAGAAAATTGCATAGCAACCACCCAACACAGAATATATTTAAAAAATACTGCTTTTGATGTTAGCCTTGCCTAGACCTAATGATTTCTTTCTGGCAAACGTTTTATGCATTACATATTGCATTTTGTAACTTAATTTATAATTACAGTTTATCATTGTTATTTTTCTTACTATAGCCATTTGATTTCATGAAGGACAGCCATTTCTAACAGCCAGCGAGGCTACGCTTAAGAGCTATGAGAACTAAAAAGTCTCAGAAAAGACCGTCATTACTCTTAAAAAAAAAAAAAAAAGACAGGTTGTTAGACTTCATTACCCAGCCTGCCATATTCATATTAGTGAGGTAAAACAGCACCCCAGCAACAATGCCAGCTGCTAGCATGGGCCAAACATTAATTACAGACTGTGTAAATAAATAATGAATCCGGTGAGGGGCCATACTGAGAGGTTTGGAGGTGCTCTTTGAACCCTCTCCTGCTGTGGAGCATGTCTAATAGGGCTGGCCCCTGGTCTGCAGGCTTGTTACTGTAATGACTATGTCCTTCTCCAGCCAGGAGAGTTCATGTAAACATAACAGGAACTATTGTTCACACTGGGTCATAGCGCATTAGCCTAGCCTTGTGAGGAGTCAGGGTAAAGATCAGCGGCCAGAATGCAGTTTGGAAGAAATTCATTCATGTTTTAGAGAAGAAAAATCACAGTAGATTATTAACGAGAAGGGGGAAAAAGCAGGCTTTGACTTCTCGTGAGTAAGATGTAAATGGGACCTGCTTTTGTGTTACACAGGCAATGTCACCGAAGACTGATTACAATGAGCTTATGGGTTGTCATTATAATCAGAGAAGTGACTTCTCTGTGACTTCCGTCACAGCCCTCCTAGAGCTACATAGTTCCCCCAGTCAAAAGGATGATAAAAGGAGCTTGACTACTTTTTCAGGTCTCCAGCAGACAGATCCATTTGGGACTTGCTCATTTCCACTTGGAGGCTTCACCTTCAACAGTCATTTATCACCAGTAGCCTGTGCCACACTTCGCCAAGCAGCAGCCTATCACAACTACACTCCTGGGAAGTTTCATATCTTAGCTCTGCACATCACTGCCATTTTGTTGCCAGAGTTTGGCGCCATTCAGATTTGAATTGAGAATGCCTGTTAAAGTTCAAATCAAAACTTGAATTTACATCGGTTTTGTATTGAGGCAGCAAACGGGATGTGGAATCGCAGTTCAAATTTGAATGTAAAGAAGTTGAATTAAAATAGTTTGAAATTCTAACTAAAGCCTTGTTTAAGAGTTCTGAAAAAATATTTAAAGCCTTGAGGTTTGAATGTTTATAGGCCTTGCAGATGGATGGATGGATGGACTGACAGATAGATGGATGGATGGGTCGACAGATAGATGGATGGATCGATGGATTGATCGACAGATGGATGGACAAACTCTTCAGTTCCAAGAATGCCTTACCTGTGCTGTTTGAATTATTTTTCCTGTCATTTCAGTTTAAATTCCGGTGGGATGAGTCCATTTCAGTTCAAATTCCAACTCATGAATTGAAAGAGAGCCTATTATCAAATTTTTTGAATTTTGCACAATTAGACCACTGGGTGGTGTGTTCTCCTCAAATGGGTAAAGCTCTTGCCCCAGTCCTGGCCTGGGCTGTAAAAAGCCTGTATCCCTCCATCATCAGTACTCCCACCCCGAGCACTGCTGTCTCTCTGTCAGAGCCTTCGGGTCGCTAATCACTGTGCTTGATCGATGGCTCTGAGGTTCGCACAGCTGTTCAAGGTGACAATGTTGGGGCAGGGCAATCTTTCACTTTTTGCTTTATTTTATTCTGTGGACTCATGCGGACTCATGCAATGCAGCATGATAAAGCACCTCAGGCTTCTCCGCAATTCATCTTCTCACATTGCATCATCGTCATCTCTCTGACCTGAGTCATGCATTTAAATCATCGCTGCTGAAAACCTTTTTGCTGTGAATTAGAAAATGGTAATCAGTTTCTAGCTGGTCTAAAATGGTAATTAGTTGGTGTACGGTGGTCATTAGCTACTTCAACCTGGTCGTTAGTAGTATGAGCTTGTCCAGCAATTCTAGCTGGTCAAAGATGCTTGTTAGCTGGTTCAAGCTGGTTATTAGCCAGTCAAAACTGGTCATCTGCTAGTCTGAGCTGGTCATTAGGTGGTATGAGTTTGTCTAGCTATTCTAGTTGGCCGAAGATGGTCATTAGCTGGTTCAAGGTGGACATTAGTTAGTGAAAATAGGTAATCAGCACTTCAGCAGTTCATTAGATGTTCTGAGCAAGTCATATGAGCTAACCAGCTACCGGTTGGTTGTTCTAACTTAAAGTGTTTAGGCTGGTTTTGGAACATAGTAGCTGGTCATCCAGCTAATGTCCAACTAGTACCAGATAATGACCAGCTTGGATTGGCTAATGGCCAGTTTACATCTAGAAACCAGCTACCATGTTCCAAAACACAGCTAACATCTTAAGTACTGGGGCACCTGCCAAACGTCCAGTGTTTAAAAAACTTACTGATATAGTTTATGGTGCATTTAATCTCTTAAAGTTCAGAAGGTAGCAAAGCAAAAATGTCTTGTGTCTTTTGCTTTGTCAAAGGATCACCAGTTTGGATACTAACATGCTCTTCACTTCCACAGTCTGAACCCTTATAGCTATGACGAGAGTTGTGTGTCCAGCAGCGTAGACCATCTACCTCTGGCCGCTTTACCACTGCTCGCCATAGCTGCTCCACACTACCAAGACGCCGTCGCGACCGTGATCGCTCGGGCCAACCAGGTGTACCACAGCTTTCTGCAGTCTCCAGAGGGACAGGGGTTCACGGGACAGGTGAGTTCAGGAGCACCCAACAATCTTAAGGTGTGCTCACATTAGCAACATTTTTTATTTGTCAAATTTTCAAGTTCTTTTTTTGCTTCAAATAAACATTTGTAATGTGATTCACCTCATAGATGGTTGGTTTGGATCATGGCTTATAATGCTTTACCAAAGACCTTTTAAAAATAAAGACGAATGGAAAAATACCAATGGTATGGAAAAAGTAGGCAGGACTGTTGCCCTCTATTGAAAATATGTAGTACTTTGTTTTCAGAATTTTGCAGTGCAATGGTAAATGTGGCCGCGAGTTTAGTTTGAGTTCTGAAACCATTTTTAGCTGTTTTTTCGTAACAAAAGAGATTCGGCCACACGAGGCAGACGAGGGCGGTCCCAGATTAGTATTAGGAAGGCAAACTGTGCAGAGCAGCAGTGGGAAGGGTGTGTGGGTCTCTGGCAGGGAAAGTGACTCATCAGTGATGAGTCATTCAAAACAGACGAAAAGGAGGGAGTCTTTCCACTCGTCTTACTCCATAATCTCACATGATTAATCCAATAACTCACTCCTGTCAATTTAGAAGGAACAATGATTTCCTGAAGTGGTGACCGCAGTTTATGAGCTACATGTCAAGTGTTGACTCTCTAGGGAGCCGGACCATTTAAATAGTGCCTAAATAATATATTAGCCTTCTGATTTGGGGAAAAAATTGGGGTGCTTTTTGACAAAGCATAGCCTTGAAGTTTATTTACAGCATGCCACAGGCTCGTCAGTTGTTGACACAGATAATTAGCCCTGTGGATTTGTTTGTTTGTGGAAAGTCCATACATTATTTGAGCTCACCATAGAGGTGCTCATCAACAGCAAACAGGAAAGCATAGAGTTGCAGCTGTGTTGTTTCTGTACGATTAATTAAATGTGTTATTGACTGTCAGGCTGCCCTGTAGCTTGAGCTGTCATTATGCAATCCTGAGATTTGCCTGACGGTGTTGATTGCATGGAAAAACGCTGCACTGATTCTGGCTGAATTTGTTTGTGTGTGTGTGTGTGTGTGTGTGTGTGTGTGTGTGTTTTGTACAGGTGTGTTTGTTGGGTGACTGTGTGGGAGGTGTGCTGTGTTTCGATGCTCTCTGTTTCAGCAACAGCCCGCGACACAGCAGCCGACATAACAGCACAGAGAGCTTAAAGGTATGTACAGAAACACTGAAACACACCTGATTAGGGATACACAGTTGACAATTAAAACAGATGCCATATATTACACAAAATATATAAAAAATAAAAAAATAAAAACTAGAATCCGTAATTTCAAATGCTACAAGTCAATTTAGGCATCACAACTTTATAAAGTGCAATATGAAAATGGATGTAAAAAGTGCATACAATGAAATTCGCAATATCAGCTGATACTGATATATTAAAAATATATTACATTTAACAGTGTTATTACATTTTTCATGCTTGTAATGATGATGATGGCAAAGAAAAAATATAGGTACCACTTCACAATAAGATTCCATTTGTTAACATTAGTTACTACATTAGTTAACATGAGCTAACAATAAAAAATACTTCTAAAGCAATAAATATACTAATTAACGATTAAAGTTAAATGTTGTATCTGTTAATATTATTTAATGGATCTGAACCAGCAATGAACAGTTTTTTTTTTTTTTTTAACTGACAGTGACAAAAATGATAAATACTGTACCAACTGTATTGTTTAGTGTAACAATACTCTAAATAATAGGACCTTATTGTAAAGTGTTACCAGTGTTGGGGAGTAGCTAGCTACAAGTAGCGACACTACTAACGCAACTACATTTTTCAGTAGCATGACGGTAGCTCTGCTACTTTTAAAACAGTGCAGCTTCTCCAGTAGCTAACTACTTTTTCCAGCAAGTAGCGGTGTAGTGCGACCAAAAGCTACATTCTGTTTTGCGTTCTGACGAGTCATGAGTCTGTAATAGAGTGGGGGAAATATGACGTCACTTTGTAGGCTGATCGGCTGTTAGCATCGCACTCCTGTTAGCATCGTTTCCCTCGACAAAAAGCCAATAGGATTTTTCCATAGGCTTTTGGATTATTGCAAAAAATAAGCTCTGTGTTCAATCATAGTTCATGAAACTTACACGTTTTGTCCATCAAGATAATCTTCACTTTATTCACTTTTAACTTTTATGAATTTTGAAGCCTAAATAAAAGCGCCAGAACTTAAAATCTAAACTTAGGCTATAAACGAACTACAGTACCACAGTCACTCGCCTTCAACGTCACCACCACCATGCTTTTTCAACTTTTTCAAACTTATTTTTAACGTTCAGTGAAAAGGATTTACTCTGTGGACGAATTTTAATCCACGCTACATGAACCTTATCATATAAACTGGAATAAATACAAAACTAGAGCCAAACTAAAACTGAAATGAGACATTAGTAATAAATAGTATAGTGAATAAATGAAATAATCATAACTAAAGGACATATGAAAGCACGTATTTCTGTACATTTCGAAATAAGGTGCATTAAAAGTCAATAAATCCTTGATTAATATGACTATTTTAATTAAAAACGTGTTTCCACGTACTATTCAATAAAATTCTAGTGCATTTAATCTATTAAATAACAGCGGAGTAAGCGAGTTTTTGGATATGGTAAGATTACATTTATTTTAGTGAATAAAGTACCACATTTCAGCTATCGTTTTGTTACGGTGAGTACACAAAATGTTATTTTATCCTTGCTTCTAGAAAATCCTCAATCTATAACCGCTTCATGTGGCTGTAAACATTTAATTTTAATGTAGCATTAAGCACTATGCATCGTTAAAGTTTCACTTTCACCGTGACTAAGCCGGTAAATGTGGTGTTTACATGGAATAATCATGAGTTTACCTTATGGTACGAACCCAGAGTCTCTTTACAGAGTTTCTCTGTGAAAGCGTTAAAACGAGCAGAAATATAAAATGCGGTAAACTGTTAACTGGTTATTTTAAAATTAATTGTACTATAAATTATACAATTGGAAAATACTGTAAATTGATAAACTGTTCAGCGTGATGACGTTTAATGTCTCCAACAGCGCCTGTAGTCCCATTTAGCAACTTGTTAGCGACTGTCTTTTTTAAGAAACATAACAGTTTTAAAAAATCATGAGAGGGGTGTAACTGGTGTATGGAACGATATTTCAGACAATTTTCAAATAGAATAGCAAATGGTATTTTCAATTGCGTTTTCAATATGTGGACGCATAAAGTGTGACATAATCCAAATGCAATTGCAAATCCTGTCTACACGTATTTACCTATTTGCCGCCTATCTTATTCCTATCTAATAGCCTATGTGCACCTGCCTCAAGAGCTCTCAGTCTGTTTACGATCCGATAGATGCATGTGACAAAACAGAAAATGCTGCTACTCTTACTCTGCCTGCCCCAGATGACACTTCACCAGTCAGATCTAGGTGCAGCTGTCACAGAACACGCCACAGCCAAGGCAAGATAACATTAAAAATCACGTGCATCAATCGCGGTGTCCAGTGGCTGTGAATAGTGAGAGATCTTGAGGCAGGCGCAACGCTTTGGTGCCACGTACGGGACGCGAACTCCATAACGGATTAAAACTGTGGAATAAAATATAAAGTAAGGTGGAAAATAAGTATAGATTTGCACTGTCTGTTTGTTTAAGTGCATCAAGTGGAGTGCAAACGGTAAAAGGTCTTGAGGCAGGTGTGACGCTCTCTATTACGGATTAAAATAGTAAGTGAGTGTAAACAGTGAGAGATGCTGAGACAGGTGAAAAGCGTTTGGTTAATAGTGAATATTGACCTATTGTGCGTACCGTTGTGGCTCCCGCTGTTAGCAGGGGATAATCGCTACATTTGGGGTAAAAAAGACAGAATTATGTATTGTCCCAAGAAGGTTGCACTGTCTGTTCGTTCACACAGGTACGAAACTGATTGGTAGCTGCCTTTAGCGGAGCCTTTACCTCACTTCCGGGTTTTTGCCTACAAAGTGACATCATAGTTCCACCACTCCATGAAGCAGCACAGCATCTTCTTCTGACTAGATCACAAACCAAATTTGTTCATTACCGCCATCTGTTGAGATACCACGCATCTCGCGGCTTTACCGTCTGTCCACTCACCAACAGATCGTCTGATGATTTTGCAAAGGATGTACAGAAGTGGATATTCACATTAATCAACTGTAATTTATGCAAAACAAAGATTAAAATGCGATCTACGTCGAAGACTTAAAGCATATACAGGAGGTGAATAATAGCCTTTTTAAACGGATTAATTTTCCTGCTTTATTGCACTCTGTCAAAGGCTTATTTTACAATGATGAACCGTCATAATACAGTCTGTTCCCCCACAGTTTTGTAGTGAACACTAATCCAACAGAAAATAAAATTGCGATATAGTGTGCTTATCATTTGGCAAAGGATGGTTGCGGCGGGTTTCCACGCAAAGTGCAGTGTTTACGCGCGCAGCTGATGATTGACATCTCAGAGCGACTCCATTCACAGTCAGTAAATATGAGTTTGACCTGCTTATTTTACGACTCTTCTGCATCTAGTTTAAGTTGCATTCATTTTGTTCTTGCATTGATGTTACATTTGTAGCATTTTTGCACTTTGACAGTAAGTTTGAGATAATGTAGGCTAACTACTATATAACTATATTTTATTATTGTGTGTATCGGATAGTTTTCAAAATCAAATGATTGTAACACTTTTTGTAATTGAAATGACTTGGAAAAAGTGTCCCAATCAACCAGAACTCACCCTACTCTTTGAAATCATGACTGCATTACAATATGTTGTTTTAAACCCCAAATATCTTACTTATAACTTCATTATATTTTACTTATAACTTTATTAGAATTCTTCATTAACAATTATTGAGTTATTTGTAATGTTAAATGTAAAAATAAAATAATAATAATAACTGAAAGTAGTTTCAATGTAGAGATACTTTTTGATAGGAACTTGTAGTGTAGCTACTTTTTCAGAAGGGTAGCTTGAATGTAGCTTAACTACTTTAATTTACGAGTAGCTTGTAGCTGGTCAAGCTACAGTTTCAGAGTAGCTTCCCCAACACTGAGTGTTATCAAAATAAAGAAATGTTAAAAAGTGAATATATAGTGCATGCACAATGAAATGCCCAATACTGACTTACACTGATAAATTAAAACATCTGTAATCTTGGCTAATAACAGATAGGGTACTTGACATATTTTGCATCCCTGTAAATGATATGTCTTTAATATCTCACTTTATTCATCTAGACTGCAATGAGATTTAATTGGAAAACTTTTTGCTTGTCTGATTTTTCTTCTAGTAGTTTCACATCTTTAAAGTTGTAGATGAAATCTCAAGAATGTCACAAACTCTGCTCAGATATGCCAAGATATCAAAGTCTGAATATTTAATATCTCAATATAAAAATGTCTCATCAAAATTCATGGTGGAAAAAGTCCGAGTTATTCTATCCACATTAATTTCATAGCTCTGTAGTATAACTCTGAATGTCGATAATTGTCTCAATTGAGTTTATTTTTATCTTTTGAACCCTCTGAGACAAAGTTGATAAAGAAACATCACTGAGAGCTCATTTTAGTCTTCTGAGTTATCAAAGAGCAACTTCTGGGCAAATTCCTGTGGGTTTTCCTATCACACTACTGTGATCTTCAGGGAGCACAGAACAGCTGTCACATCAGTCACACCATCCAGACACTGTACTTTAGTGCTCATTTATATTATTTGCACATTTATATAAATGATGACTCTGTTCAACTGGCTGTCTCACATTTTCCACACACTCAGGATAACCCTGAGGTCAGTCCGAGTCTGAGCTCCAGCAAACGTCTTAGCAGGAGCAACACTGACTTATCTGCCCCCAGTGAGACCCGCAACAGGAAAACTCCACTCAGCCGCAAACAGAGCGACTCGTATGATGGAGAGTCCTCTGGCAGCCAGCACCACCTGTTCCTCAGCAGGTACTGTATGCTTGAAAGAACACACACCAGAATTTTAACCTGCTTCTAGAAGTGTTTCTATTACAATATTTTCTCCATGCAGAAACAATCTCTGAAGAGTGTCAACATTGCTCTTGTTTTTTGAGTAGACTGACATATCATTGGTGTGTTCATTTTTTTTTAACAATGGCAGGGAGTATTTGCATTAGTTTCGTAATTAGTTTTAGTAAATTGGCATATTTTAATTGTTTTTGGTGCAAATAAGCATTCTTAGTGATTTTTAGGATTATCTATGCTTCTATTTAATATGCTTCTTTTTTGTAATAAGAAATCAGAACAAGATTACCCAGATGTGTCCCTCTGGACAAGCCATTCATAAATGTGTCACATTTTTTCTTCAATCCTGTTTATCAATATTTGCTGCTTCATGGCATGTTGCGTCTGCCTGCAGGGCTATTAATAGTCACAGCTGCAGTCAGTGTGCGAATACTGTATGAGAGATTGAAGCAGAAGTTGCTCAATGCCACAGCAGCAAAGGACCAAATATCCGACTGTTTATCTTCTAAATTATCCTATTTAGGGTATTGATGTGGCAAGAGAGATTTCTCTGCACTATTGTTGTAAGTCTCCAGCAAAGCTCTTTTATTAAAAGAGTTCCTGGATATTGCTGTGTACAACAATAGCATTCCATGTGTTTACCCTCAGTTACAGCTAACAATTTATGTCATTGTGCATAAAATTATATGTCAAATAAAGTAGTATTCTTATGCAGCTTCGGATTAGGGCTAAGCTTTGTCATGTCAAGGGGTAATTGAGTCACTGGGGAATACATAAACTGTTTTAAATAAAATGTGAGCACAAATGAGAATAAATAAATGCACTTTAACATGTTCCAAAGTCTTGAATCCCATAAGCCAGTCAGGAAAATCTAATATTATAATCTGAATATTTGAAAGTACTGAAGCATGCTTGGAAAATCTTTATTTACATGCTTAATTTTATTTATTTATCATTTTGAATATAAATGTATTGAGTGAAACAATATTTACATGTTAATTTGTACTATTATATTTTAATATTTTAAAATATTTAATTTAATATATAATATTATACTGTAATGTTTAGTGTTATATACTGTAACATGGTATACTGTAATATTCCTTTTAGTGTAGTAACATTTTCAGCGTTTATTTTTACTTAGTATTTCCTAGGTACAATGTGTGCTATCACAAAAATGCTTCATTTAGTAATTCAGCCTAATATTTTGTCAAAATGCATGTTTTATATATTGGTAATTCATCAACAAGCATCAACAAGCCCCTCTTTTTGTATGTTTAAATGTGTGTAAATAAATTTGCTGTTACATAAAACTTATTTTATTTGCAATATAGAAAATACATATTCATATGCAAAATGTAAAAAATTAAAATAAATGTTTTTTTTTTGCATACAGTAGGGTTTTTTCTATAAAAATGCTGGCTTAAGGGCACCATGATGCTGGTTTCCTATTGATGATTGATCTAGCAACCTTTTCATTACCAGCCCTTACAATGCAAGTTATCTTGTCATAGGTTTTTATATCTTGCACCTATGTACAGTCTCTAAAGGGCCACTGAGAGGAGTACTGGACAAAAGCACTTTTTCTCACCCAGGACTGATAGCGCTGGACCTAAGGGAGACTTATCACTTAGTTCATCCATACCCCTCAGCTCTACTACATTTCACTCCCAATCATCTGTCCCCGGGGTCCTGTACACCCCATCCTTTTCACACTCAGTCTGAGGTGAGATAGCCAGTCTTTAAGAGCTTTTCTGTCATCGCTCCTAGCATGATGGTAATAAAGACAAACAATTTGCGATAACAGGGTGGAGATTTGAAACGCAGTGAAGAAGAGTTGTTGACAGTCCAACAGAAAGATTCTTGCTGTAATCCGTTGGGGTTGAATATGATTTTATATCAGGGTATGCACATTTTTTGATATCCGTGAGGACAACTGTCTGGGTATTCTGGAAGGAATAGCTCACCAAAAATGAAAATTTGCTGAAAATGTACTCACCCTCAGGCCATCCAGGATGAGTTTCTGTAGAAAGCAATATTATGAATAGAGGACTTGTATTTTATCCGGAAGCAACAGTTTAAATGTAAAAAATGCACATCTTGATGGATTTGTTTCTTACAAACATTGACAGAAGACAGAAATTGATGAACTGTATTTGTGTGGATTATTTGTGGATCTGTGATGTTTTTATCAGCTGTTTGGACTCTCATTCTGACGGCACCCATTCACTGCAGAGGATCCATTGGTGAGCAAATGATGTAATGCTAATTTCTCCAAATTATTCTGATTAAGAAACGTCATCTACGTCTTGAATGGCCAGATGGAAATTTACAGAAAATATTTGTGTGGACTGTTGCTTTAAATAACTCCCAAAATGCCAAAGGCAACAACTACGTGGCATACTGTAACTTTATAAGTAAATGTCATCTTTTGTGTGTGTGTATTCAGTCTGATACAGGATGGAACAGACCTGAGACCGAGCAGCAGCACCAGTTTAGTGTTGAATCCAGGTCGCTTTGACTTTGAGGTGTCGGATTGTTTTCTGCTGGGTTGTCCTCTTGGATTGGTGCTTGCAATGAGACGCACTGTGCTTCCAGCTGTCCAGGGTTGGTGTGGAAATTCTCCAATTAATGTTCAGGACACATTGTCCTTTGAATACATTCCTGTTATGATTTCTTCCTCCTCAATCATATTTACAAATAATTTGGTCATCGTTTTCTTTTCTATTTATCTTGCAGTGTCTCAGCTCCGGCCTGCATGTTCACAGATCTTCAACCTGTTTTACCCCTCTGACCCGTCGGCCTCTAGACTCGAGCCGTTGCTGCACTCCCAATTCCACAAACTGCCTCCGTTCCCTGTGCCCCGCTACCAGCGTTATCCTCTGGGAGACGGTCGTTCCAACCTTATCGGTGAGTGAGATATCCCGTCGAGAATCAATTATACTGTACTCTGCTAAACCACATGCACAAATACAGTGCAATATTCACTCATTTGTTCCTTTTATTATGTTTCATAATTGCTTTGTCACAGTAATACGCTTATCTTGGGTTGCCAAATGGTCTCTGTGTGCTATTTCGAAGGAATTATTCTGGTTTGGCTGTTAACAAAGTTTTCTGGGGAAGAAACTACAATGGCTTTTTCTATGACTTCCTCCTTTCCCAAACGGACAACTGCTAACCTGAGCAATACTGTGCCCCCTCTCGTCCCCCTTACATTCTTTTACTCGGTGTCAGATTCCCTGGAGTTTTACCAAGTTCTGCAGGCTGGTGTCTCGCTCTGTAATGAGGTCTTGATTTATTTAGAGCATATTTTATCCTGCTTTGCAGACATATTTAACTTACATGTCATCCATTTTAGGCTTGTTCTATATTCTAGGCTAGGCTTAGAACTAGGACAAATATTATTGAGCTAATGATGTATCCTTTAGAAACATTTCAATGACAGAAATAACGAATCTGGCTAAACTAGTGTTTTAGAATTTTTAATATAATATTATAGTATTTATTAATATTTTGAATTAGCTTTTAATTTTAGATATTCATTTTAGTTCTAGTTTAAGATTTAGTCATTTGATGTGATTGTCATTTTTATTAGATTTGTTTATCTTTCTAGATGCTTAAATTGATTTTTCAGTTTTAATTTGAGTAATTTTAGTATTTTAAAGCTATTTCAGTCAATGCTTGTATTCAAGTGTGCATCTAACACACACACACACACATAAACAACACACATATTAAATATTTTTCAATGTCATTTCAACGGACTTTTCAGAAGATTGAAAGATGAAAATGTATTCAAAAACAAACTGAAACGAATAGTAAACAAATTTGAAAATGCTTAGGGATAATAAAGCACTCTAAATATGATGTGTAAATGAGCTGTTTTTAAGATCATTTGACAGGAAAGCAAATGCATACAGTATTAACTGTGAAACCTTCCTGAAAAAGGAAGGGATTACAACCCTCATCAACACAATGCAACAGAGACAGGCATCAGCCATTGAGAGGAAACAGTCTGTGTCTCACAGGAAATGTGACACTGACTTTTAATTATATCAAGTCTCACTCTGTTGATCATAGGCGAAAAATGTCACAATATTTGTTAGATACCGAGGCGTGGATGTGTCTAATTTAATGCATGCGCACACACACACACCGCACACACATGCTCTGTTTTAATGCAGTACTTAATAATTGCCATCCTAATGGAGTATCTCTGGAGCAGCCTCCCATGTGTAGGGTTCTTTCTTTATGAATCATTACAGATTTACTCAGCGGGCCTTTAATGTGAGAAATGTATCTGATATCCATCTGTTTTCGTGTTTATGCTGTTCCTGTGCATTTGGATTGATTCATTTCATTTGGCAGCTGATTGAAAATCCGGAGCCATTCATTTCAAGTAGCTGGAAACTGGGGACCGCGATCCCAAAGCCATATGTGAAGCGACATCATGGAGTTCCTTTTCTCATTACGCTGAAGAACAGCCTGATTCTTTCCACTGAACTCTGTATTCCTCTCATCTCCTCATTGCCTTCAGCCCCTCATGCCCAGAGCTCATATACCACCTCGCCCTCATCTCAAAGGTCCCTCGTGTTATTCTACAGAGTAGTAGTAAATGCTGTGCCTTAGTCTTCAATCTTCTCAGAGTTGCCCGGTCGTTTTATAAGTCATGCTAAGCCAGTATTTTGAGCAAGACCTTTTGCTCAATTGATCTTGCTTTTTGTGGTTTTGTGCGGTTAACTTTTTTTTTTTTTGTCCTAAAAGTTGAATGCCGCGCCTTGCCGCTACGTCCCTTACCTCTAGTCATGGCTCCAGACTATAACTTGCTCCTAAAGTGTTTCAAATATTGCACATGAACTCAATATGTAAGGTTGATTGAAAGCACTGTCTTGCTCTGACTGTTCTGTGTACAGCACATGGGAATTGAATATGCTCTTTAGTTCATTAAGTGTATAGCTACTTAGTTTGCCACTGATTAATCCGCAATCACTAACATCTTTTGTGATTAAAAAAAAGATGTAAAAAAGATGTAAAAGCATGTCTACGTACCATTTAAAATAAAGTATTAAAAAATTAATAAAACATTTTAAGTGTACCTTGATTTTGAGCCAGTTCCCGCCGCCTCCTTCCGATATTAATGAGCTTTGTTACATTGGAGTCGAAACCTGGGAACAAGGAGGTGGGAACTGGCTCAAAATAAAAGTACACATTAATTCACAAAATAACCACAACAAACAAAACAAGTATACATTATAATATATTTTTTTTATTTTAGAATTATATAATAAAATAAAACAATAAAAGAATACAATTGTGCATCTTAATATGACAGATTTAAGGACATGTAAACAAACTTGACTGGAAACTACAGTTCTGTAATGAGTCATCTGTATCTGGAACTGGAACTGGAACTTTTTTGCTATTTAGACTTCTCGGGTCCCACTGTGTTTGTCGATTTAAGTCATATGCAACAGAAAGCAGTTACACTACTGTTAAGAAGTTTGTGGTTTATTATTATTATTTATTTTTTTATAAAATCTCTTAAGCTCAAGGCTGCATTTATTAAATAAAAAATAATTACATCTCAAAGTAACTGTTTTCTAATTTAATGTATTTTAAAGTGTAAATTTTTTCTGTGATGGCAAAGCTACATTTTCAGCAGCCATTGCTCCAGTCTTCAGTGTCATATGATTCTTCAAAAATCATTATAATATGCCGATGTTCAAAAAACATTTATTATTATTATTATTATTATTATCAATTAAAAAAAAACAAAAACAGTTGTACTGCTTAATGTTTTTGTTGAAACTCTGATGCATTTTTAATACTTTTTTTTTTTTATTTCAAGATTCTTGGATGGATGGAATTTTCTAAAAAGCAGCATTTTTTTGTAACAGTGTAAAAGTCTTTACTGTAACTTCATTCATTTAATGCATCCTTGCTAAACAAAAATATTAACTTTTTTTCTCAAAATTCTTACTGACCCCAAAAATGAAGGCACACATGCACTCTAAAGATCTGACCACACTACATTGATGGTAATAAATTGTATCTATAATTTTGAATAACTTTTAATTTGTTGCATAATGGTCACATTCTGGAGTAGTGTTGTCAAAAGACCCGGTATTTCGGTACCAAGTCGGTACTAAAAAAATGAAAACGTTACGGTACCATGAAACAATTTTAAATAAGTATAAAGAATGGCATTGGTTTTGTACATTAAATTTTTGTTTAACGTTATTAATAAAAATGTTGTTCAATTAGCATGTTTTTGTGTTTTGCTTTGGTACCGAAATTGGTACCGAGAACCGTGGATTTTCACTGGTATTGGTACCGAATACTGAAATTTTGGTACCGTGACAACACTATTCTGGAGCACTGTGCTCCAATTTCTCCTTCCTGCCCCAGTTTCCCTGTTTTCATTTACTGTATCTCTTATCGCTATCACTTTCTCTCTGTTGCTCATGTATCACTTCTCAAGTATAATTGAATGGATGACTCATGAACTTAGGAAGTGGCTATTTAATTGTATGTTTTCAGTTATCTTCCTTGATGTATTATCATTGCATCTGTGCTTTCTAGCTGTATACAAGTCAAGTGTTTGTTCATTTGTCAAACTAATCTCTCACGCAAATGCTTTCGTCAGTGTCGTGATCACACCAGAATATGTTTGCTACCATTTATATGCATGCTTCGTCTTGGTAAGAATGAGTGGGATTGTTGTAAAAAGCCCATCACTCATGTAAATAGATGGCTTTGGTAACACTAATGAACTCTGTATCGGAAGTGTGATCAGTCTCCCTGCCTGTTCCTCATGTCTGTATAAAGAGCAGTCGTGTTTCCGGTGTTCATCTGGGTTTAGCGTAATGGTGCTGTCTGATTCCAGTCCACGCTTTCTGAAGAGAGAGCTCCTGTGAATTTGTATTCTGCAGCTGGCTCCAGGGCCTTTGGTGACATGAGAAATTAAGCAGCATCCTGCGCCTGGCAAAAACTCCTTGGAAAAGGTCAAGGTGAGAGACTGTGGGGGTTAACTCTGCAAAACTGTACCCAGATAGGAGAGTTTGGCTCTCTGGAGCGTTTTGCAGTTTGTGGCTACAGTTGGAGCGGGCATAAGCAGATTCTGAACACGCCTTAGCCAAGCTCTCAAAGATGTCAGTATGACTGGAAAGCAATAAAATCGCAGAGGCTCGTTCTGATGACCAGCACTGATAGGGCTGCCCTTGCTTAGAATTCACACCTAGCCTCAGTATGGTGCTCTGTCTACCAGCCCTCCACCCGGCTCATCTCCAAGCCCTCCATTTCCCCTTTTCCAGACCCCTATTACCAGGGTCATACCAATCATTATAACTCATCTCATCCCCTGTTTGGGAGGGTGGGAAAATGTGTCAGTTCATGAATGACAAAATGGGCATAATTATAATTATGATTGAGAATTGTTTCACATATTCAAATATTCTGAATATGAATTCTTTAATTGACATGAACTTTATATATTAATTTATATGTTCAGTTCTATTTGATATTTTATTTATTTTTTATTACTATTTCATCCATCCATCCATCAATCCGTCCGTCCGTCAGTCAGTCAGTCTGTGTCTGTCTGTCTGTCTATCATGTATATGTGTGTATATATATATATATATATATATATATATTAGGGCTGTCATCGTTAACGCATGCGATTAATTTTCATTTTAAGCTGCTAAACTCCGGGAAAGTTTTCAGTCCACTGATCCAGTAACCGAATGCATTCAAACAATCCGTCCGAAACAGCGCTAATAACAAGGAAACCAGGCTGATTACATCAGAGATTTCAGAGAGAACAGAAACTCGCGTTGCGTTTTACGTGAATTATTCATTCCAGTGTGTTTCGCTTTAAAACACGAGCTCTGTCATATTCGACGCAGTGATCGCACATTGTATTTACGCACAGGCACAGACATTTACATACATTCAGGTGTTTCCACACACATTCACGCTAATGTTTTGATTTGTCATGTTTATGCTGCTGTGTTTAGTTATACGGAACACAAACACACATTTAAAATGATATATTATAAATTTTTTCCACATTTCAGCATATATGTTAAGTTGATCATCACATAACATAATAAATATTACTTTTGCTTTATTTAGATTTTTATTTGTTGTATTTTATTTATTTTATTTTATTTTTTACATCTTTCTTTATAAATTGTCGCTACAGTGTTTTAGGAAGGAAATTGTTGCAAAAATAGTTTAGTTTTAAAACGTTCTATTCACCTTATTTTTAAGAGTGAGCATGGCCATTTGTACATTTTATGGGTCTGGCTCATAGACTGTATAAAACATGGAGGTAGTGTGGTGAGTGTGATTTGACCAAGTACAACATGTTCCTGGATCAACATCCTTGTTGATCCTGGAACATCATTCCAATCAACCAATCAGAATTGAGAGATAACTTTTCAGGAAATGTCAGTTTTAGGCTTACAATCGGGATTAGGTGCTTCTACACCGTTGTTAATCAGCTATCATTTCCCACTGATTTTAGGAATACATTATCGGTAGGGTTAGGTTTAGGGGTAGGGATTGGGTTTAGTCTATATTTTTGGACAGTAATGTTGATCCAGAATCAACAAAAGATGTTGATCCAGGAACATGTCTTACTTGGCAAATTCACAGCGACCGAGGTAGTGTCCATGACGTCACCCGAAGGGGTCTGAAGAGCATTTTTGAAGCCCAAAGTGGGCGGAGCCAGTCGTTGTCATCTTGGCAGTGCGTCACCGCGCATCACTCGCAGATAAACAAAAATGGGCAAAGAGGCGGGATGTGGGTGGAGCTAGTAGTGACCAAAGTGACAACAGCAGCAAACCACCTGTCACTCAAGTGGCCATGCCCTTAATTATGCAGTACTTTAAGGCTTAATATAATTTAAACGGATGAGTTATAAAAAAAATTCACCCCTCTCACAGTTGTCATGAAGGGAAAAATGATATTGCAAACTGGTGTATCTTACCATATTATTTTAATGTATTATCTTAATTATGAACAAACTGGTTTGTAGTGAAAACAGTTTACAGTTTACTGCAAGTGCAAAGTTGTTGTTCTTCTCGTTATTCCCCTACTGTGGCTAATGAACCAGAAGTCTTGCACAATCATAGAAAATGGCTTACTTCAGCTTTGAAAAATAAGTTGGATACAAGTGTATCTGTGGCAACTAGGCATTTAAACCATGTCATACTTGTGAAAAGATGCTGATATGATTTAAAATCTGTCCTCACCTCACTTTTCGGATTGTTCCTGCGCTCTTGTCTGTTACAGACATCCAACCATCCCCATCCCCCACATTTCAGTGACTGTCATCATATTTGAAACCCTGGCCATTTGCGAGCCCATGGCAGTGGCAAATGAGAGAAGCCAGTTGCTGGAATGACAGAGGAGAGGTGATCTTTACCACCTGTAGTGGTCAGTGGCACACAGCTGCCAATGTGACACACACATATATTCCGGCTTACACATGCATGTGGTTGCGCCCATAATGTGGGCCAGCCTAATGGGATGTTTTCTGCACAGGCTGCTGGGCTAATGAAAATAGATTCAATTGACCCCTTTCGGAAATAACAGGCCATGTGTGCACGAGGCAGTAGGCATATAAAGGGACAGATTAGCCAGGGTGGACACTTAAAGAATTTCTGCCTGCATGTCTTGATCCCTGTCAGGAAGCATTTAGGGCCATTGCACAAACATAGTTTGACGTTGTGGTGAGTTATATTGAGAGTGAAAGGGAGGCTTTTGTTGTTTTGGTTGTGCAGTGGCTGAGGGTTTTATAAATTCAATTTAAACAGGCTCCTCTGGGGTCATGGTGTGGTGTTGTCTAGAATCGTGCCAGTTCTCTTTCTTTCTGTCTTTCTCACACACAAACATGTATTGCATATTCATTTATATTCACAAGCTTTTCATGAAATCAAAGAAAATCCATAAAATGAGGCAGATTATCACATATCAGTTATTTATGACTGTTTTTATATACAGTGGGTACGGAAAGTATTCAGACCCCCTTAAATTTTTACAATTTATCTAATTAATTTTTTAGATGTTTAACAGAGCTGGTCAAATTTAATTATAATTTAAGTTTTTGAGAAATTAAACATTTAATGTAGAGAATTGTTGTATTATTGCATTTCCCAGATGCTTTCCAATTTAATTACTGAACCCAATACTTGAACATAATTGTTTTCTTTCTATAGGGATGTTAACCACAAAAATAGGTCAAGAAATATTGGCATTAAACGACTGATTCTATTGACAACTCTAGTTTCATTTAATAATTTCATTTGTCTATCTAAGGTATTGATTTTTATCGGTACCAGAGGCAGATATTGTACCAAAGCCAAAATTCTGATATTGATCCAACCCTAATCTACATATCCAACTTTCACCACCATGACATGTTTTTTTTCTGCAGTCGATGAGATCCACAGCTACCCTGACGTGTTCCTGCCCGGTAGCACGGTTCCGGTGGGCGCTCCGCACTCCTCCTCTCCCCAGACGGAGCACAGCGCAGATGGGCGGGTGGGCGGCGAGGTCCGCAGGTGCAGTTTGACCAGCATGGACAGCCAGTTATCAGGCTGCTGGGAGAGCAGGCTGAGCAGCACCGTCACCAACAGTGAGTGGGCAGCGGGTGGGCGAGTTCCGGGCACAATATTAAATTCTCTTACTAACTTTATCTAAAGCTCTTTGATCTTTTGTCAGACTCAGTACTGCGCAAACCTCATAATTAGAGATGCTTTTTGCTCTCAAGCCAAACAATGCAGTGTTAGCTGCTCTCTGTGCTGCCAAAAGGCCTGCTGCAGTGTATTTAAAGTAGATCATATCTCAGCTGCAGAGAAAGGACATAATGGCAGTTATTAGTCCAAAACATGGCGGTTTTATTGGCACTGCTTTATTCTTACAAGATCTGTCTGTCTCTAACAAGATATATATAATGGTACAGTAGAGGCAAGTGTGCCGTAATGTTTAGCTTTATTCTCTATTATATTTTTTTCTCTTTTATACAAGGACATAAAAACGGTCTTAAAAGTGGGGAAACACATTATAAATCCTTGTTTATGAATGTTCATTAGGTGACCGTGTCCTCTCAATTATAACTGAAACTTATGTGGTTGGCAGGTATCTGTTTTTTCACTACTGTGATTCTTTAACATTTAAAGAAATCTTACTGATTTCAAACAATTGTGAACAATAGTGTATAGTTTATATAAACCATATACCAATAGTTTGTTTTTGTGTATGTGATAGTTTCCAGCAACTGGTGGGGGTCTAAGCGGTTGGATTACGCTCTGTACTGTCCGGACGTCCTGACAGCATTCCCTACAGTGGCTCTGCCTCATCTGTTCCACGCTTCGTACTGGGAATCCACCGATGTGGTGGCCTTCCTTCTGCGACAGGTACATTTAGAGCCATTTATTAAACACTGGAACAAAGCTCAAAATCGTTTTCCATTTTGCTGTAAGACAGTGAAACCTCAGATCTTCCCGAGCTGTGTGGAGGACCATCCTGAACTTCATAGGAGTTTGCTATAGCCATTGTTCATTTTTTGTTTTTGTTTTATTGCGCATCTTTCAGGTCAAAAAACGTAATAACTTTCAGACTCCCTGACTATGCTCTACTCATGCCAGAGAAATCAAATTAGTACTACGTGACAAGACTGCAAGACTTGCCTTTTACCACAGAAATATTTTAGATACCCTGTTCTCACAACCTCTATCTGTCCTCTATCAAAAGAGTCCCTTTCTCTCTGCCCGCTGTTCCTAATTCGTCCCCTTCCTTCCTCTCTATCTTTTGTACTGGAAATTTCGATTCAGCCAAAGGAATGTACTTTATTCTAATATGCCTTTTTTATTCATATCAGCTGTACCTCTGGCTGAGAGACAAATAAATGTGGCACATCCTTCACTTTCAGAGACTTTTGAAGATCAAATCACCGATGTAGTTCTCAATGCAGATGTACACGGGCTTCACTTTAGAGTGTCAAATGCAAATGGCACCTCTTATTAAATTCATTCTTAAGAAGCGGCCTCGGCACAGGTGGGAAGGAAGTAGTCAATTTAGGCAAATCATAGACCAATCTATTTTTCTAAATGCAGTTCCTTCATAATTGTCTTTGCCTGCGTGAAGGAGAGAAATAGAGCTGACAAGAGTTCCAGCTGCAGTGTTTGATTTAGGTGTCACACGCCAGATAGTGTTATCTATGTGCAAATTTTGTGCTTTTGGTTTCATGTTTTATGTATTTGGTCTAATATGTTTGTGTTCTCCTTAGTTTATTGTGCATTCCTCAGGCCCTGCTAAATGGAAAGCTGTCATTACAGATGCCATTATGACATGATCAAGTCATTACATACCACTTACACATTTCAAAATGTCACATGAAAAGGTGGAGTCTTTCCAAAGCGTGTACAATCATTCAGAGATATAAATATGGGTTGTTCAGTATGAAAAAACGTCTCAGGTTACTTATGTAACCATGGTTCCCTGAGTAGGGAACGAGACACTGCGTCCTCTAGGGGTCGCTATGGGGGAACGCCTCGTCGTGACCCGTGTCTGAAGCATACATTGAAAAAACACCAACTCGTTGGCCGGCGACAGCCATGACGTCACTACCGGTGCGACTATAGTATAAATAGGCGCCGGGAGCATACATCATTCACTTCTTCGTCTGAAGCTTGCGTCCGCAGCATGGCAAGAAACCTAGAGGACACAGTTTCTCATTCCCTACTCAGGGAACCATGGTTACATAAGTAACCTGAGACGTTCCCTTTCATGGGAACTTCGAACTGCGTCCTCTAGGGGTCGCTATGGGGAACGGTATACCCACGCCACCATGCCGAGGGGAGTGCATGCCAGAACCATGGCGAGCAC
>NW_015552566.1:520137-520289 GCF_001515605.1 Sinocyclocheilus anshuiensis
ATGTGGATTGTAGAAAGTGGGCAAAGCATAACGTGCACACATTTGAATACTGTTCTAGGGGTTCTCTGAAACAGGGCACCCTGAAAGAGCAGCCCATAGATAGAAATAGCGTATCCCCAAACGCTATGTCTAAGGCTATAATGCTGGAGTGG
>NW_015552566.1:520636-521815 GCF_001515605.1 Sinocyclocheilus anshuiensis
TCGCTCTTACCACAGAAATGCACGCTTCAAACAAAACAGTCAATGAAGACGAAGAAGAGAATGATGTATGCTCCCGGCGCCTATTTATACTATAGTCGCACCGGTAGTGACGTCATGGCTGTCGCCGGCCAACGAGTTGGTGTTTTTTCAATGTATGCTTCAGACACGGGTCACGACGAGGCGTTCCCCCATAGCGACCCCTAGAGGACGCAGTTCGAAGTTCCCATGAAAGGAAACTAGGATTTCTCTGCATTTTTATGGCTACTTCAAGTGACATGTGACGATGTTATTTTACTATTTATAGTATTTATTAATATTTCTAATTACCTTTTGTTTTTATATTCCACTTTTCATTTTAATTATGGTAATATGGTAATTATTATTATTTTTTATTTCTATTCAGGTTTGTTTTAGTAATTTTAGTACTTCAGCTTATCTGAAGTTTTGAAGTTTAGTACTTCAAACTTGTTTTAATTTTAAGTTTTCATCTATTTATATTTTAGATTATTTCAGCTTTATTTTAATAAGCAAAATCACTGTTACAGTTAACAAATATCAACATTGACACCTTGTCTTTGACATGCGGTTTCTGTCTCATCACACTGGGCAGCACTGCCCACGCTGAAATCTCATTGGTCCAGCCACTTCATCCACATGGCTGTGTATTTAACAATCAAATATGTTCTCATTGGCTGTGACTGTAATATCAATTTGAATTGAAAAATAATCACTTGGGTCTTATGACTCGATGTCACTGGAGTTCGGTTAACGCCTCCACTCCACTGACAGTATGCATACAGTAAAACACCTTTGTCGAAGTCAAAGTTTGACGTGATTTTGCAAAGATTTAGATCCTCAAGTGCAGCTATCACAAATCCTCAAACCTTAAAAGGGTCATATGATGCGATTTCAAGTTTTCCTTTCTCTTTGGAGTGTTACAAGCTGTTTGTGAATAGATAAGATCCCTAAAGTTGCAAAGACTAAAGTCTCAAACCCAAAGAGATATTCTTTATAAAAGTTAAGACTCCTAAAACGCCTCGTTTAAACACGCCCCCACATGTCTACGTCCTGTGTGGGAAGATTTGCATAACGCCGCCCAAATGTTTACGTAAAGAAAGAAGGCGTAACTTTTATTCTCGCTGTAGTATTGTTGCTGCCGCCATGTCGTGGAGACGCTGT
>NW_015552566.1:521935-535704 GCF_001515605.1 Sinocyclocheilus anshuiensis
TTCAACCCAAATATTCAGATGTGTGCAGCGCATTTTATGGAGGACTGTTTCCTGATCCTGGGAGAGTAGACTACAATGCTGGCTGTTCTGACTCACAGACTGTAAGTACGTTTTCATATTTAAAGCATTTGTCACTGATGATTCAAATGCGAGTTTGGAGCAGTGTAGAGTAGCGCTTGTTGTTTGTAATTTCTCCGATCACAAATGCAGACATGGTTTTATGTTTACGCAGCGCGATGCAACACAACGCATAAAAAGACGGTATAAGTCATAATAATCTGTAATTATGTCCCCACTGGATGCTACAAATATGCCTAGTTTATAATGGGATTTATTGGTTTTGTCTCGTTGCGCCGGGACACGGCATCACAGTATGGTAAGGGGCGTAACATTTCCGTCACACGCTTGAGGAATTCAGCCAATCAAAGTGTACTGGATAGCTGGCCAATCAGAGCACACCTCGCTTTTCAGAACGATGAGCTTTGTAAAAATCGACGCGTTTCAGAAAGGCGGGGCATAGAGGAGAAACAAATTTCCGTCACACGCTTGAGGTATTCGGCCAATCACAACACACTGGATAGCTGGCCAATCAGAGCTCTCCTCGCTTTTCAGAACGATGAGCTTTGTAAAAATCAACGCATTTCAGAAAGACGGCGCATAGAGGAGAAACAATAATGTACAGTATGTGGAAAATAATGTTTTTTTAACCTTAAACCGCATAAACACATTTCATTACACCAAATACACAAAATAATGTTCTTTTTAGCAACATCATATGACCCCTTTAATAGTAACACGAAAGACTAATAAACATGATCCTCTTGATCCAGCTCAAATGTTACAGCAACAAAGATGTTTCATCTACACCTGAATCCACTGAGTGATTTTTTTGTTGTTAAATAATAGAGGTCATAAAGAATGTTTTTGATTGTAGGTGTATTTCTCACAATATTTAGTTTAGAGCTTTATTAATCCCCTTGGGGCAATTAATTCAGACTTTCGTGGTGCTTCACATATACAACACTTAACACACACATACATATATTTAAAAATACACCAAATACATAAAAAGGGGGAAACAAATTTTAATTAAAAAAAATAAATTAATAAAAAAATCATTAGTTACAAGTAGCAAGTTACATTGCAGCAGGAAACAGATAAAATGACAAATTTTGTATTTAATTTGAAGAGTTAATACCTGCATTCTGATTCAGTCAGACCTGTGCAGTAGCAGCATTTAAAGAATGTTGTGTTGTCTATCCTTGGGGGAAATAGATTTTCTTATTATTTACGCTTGGATGGAAAATTATTACAACTTGACTATTCATGCCTTAAGAAAAAAGGACAATACTGCTGATTCATAGTTGGATTTAACACCACATACTACACATTTTATTATCCATTTTGTATCAAGGATAATGTGCAGATACTACCTGTACTTCAAGTCAATTGCAGTCTAACATCTCATCATCTGTCTCAACCAAATAACTTGTTTGTGAACCAAGGGAAGCCTGGAAACCTGCCACCTGTTGGAAGAAATTGCAATTCCCTGTGCTGCTTCTAATTACACAGAAATTACACACTTCTCCTTTAACCTCCCTTAGAGGTCTCGTGATAACAATGATTGGTTACTAATATCTGTGTGATTGATTGACAGGTGATGCACTGTGACTATGTGAAAGCCCAAGAGATGGACAACTCTGACTCCGCCCCCTTCTCACCTTCAAGTCTAAGGGAAAAGTGGCTACGCAGACGCACACACGTCAAGCTTAGGGTAAGGATAAACATGGCCGAGCTGACAAAACAAAACATACTCTCACATACACTGGAAAACTTTCAAACATCAAGTTTTGTGTGTTTTTTTTACCCAGGTAGTTTAACTTGCTCTTCATTATAAGTGTCTGTTGTGATTAATAGTACACCTCTGTGCATGAAATCTGCTGAGTAATGTTATCCATCAGTTAGATGTCAGTGTGATAGAGGTGCAGCAGTGTCAGATATTTATTAGGATGCAATGTTTGCCTCTTGGAATTGATTTTCAGTGGTTAATATGTGGGCATATTGTTTTTCTGACCATATAAAAACAGCACTGCATGTTATATCGGTACTATATTGGTTATCAACTGAGTATCTATATCAGTCAATGTTGAATACTTAAATTCGAAATTTAATAGAAGTAGCAGTAGATGTTTTCTTCTGTATTGTGACATACATCCGAGTAAAACAGATTGTCGGAAAAAAAGAAAAAACGTAGGCCATGGACTTTGCTCAATTGTAAGAAACGAGTGGATTTAAACTGACTAAATGATTGGAAAAGTCCAGCATATGTCACCAGAGAGAAGTCTGACGTTTCACTGGATAATCCAGAATTTTAATATCAATTTAAATTCAAATCCCTAATAATAATAATAGTGATTCAAATAATTATCTTGTCTCTATGTTGGATTGTAAAGTATACTGTCTGCTGTCTGTAGATTTTGATGTAATAGCTGTTTCAATTAGGGACATTTTTTTGGCCCCTATATTTAAATATCCAGGGCATTTTTGTCCCTTTTGAATGGCATTTTTCCCCCCTGAGCCCTGGCTAATTTCTGGCTCTGGTCTACAGAATCAGACAGACACACACACACACACACATATCACTCAAGTGAAAATGTGGACTGCAGCAGAGTCCTGACATTGTAGAAGAACTAAAAATACCCCCTCTCTGCCAGGGCTTTGAGTTTCTCAAATTCGGCACAATAGCTCAGTGTGTGTGGGCAGAAATCCGCGCCTTAAGAAAATCACGGCCGACCTTGATTTACTGCTCGGAGGCACATCAACACAATTAGCTAACAGTGCTGCTGAACACTACTGCCTATGCAGGTTTACAGGGTATTTTAGCTCTCGCTTTCAAAAGAACCCGCCAGAACAAAGACCAATTCTTCCCAGTCCTTCACTGAGGTTAAGTATAGCTCAGTGAAACACTTCTGTGTTATCACCTCTACCGTTTCTTTTCACAGGGAATGTTTTTTTTGTTCACTCAGGACCTTGATCTGAAATCGTGATTATTTCTGCTGCCCGCTGAGCCCTTCTGAATGCGCTGATGGCCTCAATAACATTTGATCAGAGCGCTTGCTAGCCTTTCATGTCAAAGGCATTTCTATGCAGTCATGTTGTTTTCGAAAGACTCTCCTGATTCCTTTGTGAGACCCTTAATGCTTCTATTTGTGTGTATATGCTGCATCATTCTGGCTCGGTGAGCGAGCTTCAAGGCATAAAGTAGGCACCAATCTGGATCCATTCCACAAGCATACATGCTTTTCCTACACAGCAACATGCTTCTTTGTCGGATTAGACTTGTGTCTGAAGATCCACTCAGGTGTGTCACCAGCACATATGGTGGTGTGTTGCTTGTTGGCTGTTTGTGTGCATCTCATCAGTATGTGTGTTGGTTTGGAAGCCCATCATATGGCAATCATGTATGGGCCCATGCCAAGATGAATTATTGACTAACTTAATCAATATGCAAATGGCTGCAAGCTGGGAAATGTTTAACCGCTTCATTAAATGACAAATCAGTGCAATCAGTCTCATTAGCTTTTGTGGGCTAATGATTTACGGGGGTGTACAGCTCTCTGTGTGGGCTCATGCCATACCAACATGATAACATAATATTAACAAAGTCTTAGATTCTCATTCAAAAGTGACCATGGCAAGAAGTTATTTTAAAGTGACGTACACGCTAACGTGATAACACACTAACGAGTTAATCATTTTCAGTGATTTCTGATGAAATGAGTGCCAGCAACTAGGGATGTAACGATTAACTGCAAGCCGGTTGAAAATCGATTCAAATATGTGACGATTCAAATCGGTTGAGATGCTAAACAAATCGCGATTCAGTTAGGGGTAGGAGTATATATGAATGTATGTCTGAGGGGAACTTACTGTCTTTAGAAAAGTTTAGATGGTATTTTTTTTATTAATCTTGCCTCTGTATAATGCATATTAAAGTTCATAAGTGCAGCGCTCCTTTGTTTACAGCGGAAACCAAGGAAAAACTTTACGCGCCACCTGCTGGCAGAGAGTGAATCTGCGTCTCATTCAGCTCTGCTGTTTCATGCAGATATTTTATGTATAGTTTCACAAAACTGAAGTCAAACCATTCTGTTTTTGCTTCAAATTTCAAAATTATACAATTTAATTTAGATTAAAAACTGCTCATGTTGCATGTATGCAGCATCTTTGTTTGGATCATGATTAAAATGCAGTGGTTGCCTCTAATATTAAATGGAAAGAGCACAGACAAAGCCTTAGTTTGTTTATATGAAGAGATTTATTTTATTTGTGCTACTTATTTATTTGATTTGGGGCTTGTTTTAAAATTTCAATTTAGTTTTGTTATTTACATTTACATTATATTTAAATGTTGTCATTTAGCAGACGCTTTTATCCAAAGCGACTTACAAATGAGGACAATAGAAGCAATCAAAACCAACAAAAAAGCAATAATATGCAAGTGCTATATTAGTATATTATTATAGTGTTATATTTCAATTTCACAAAGAAATGTGCAGCATTTTGTCCAAGCAATGATAAAAGGACATGCACATTTAATTTATAATTTGTCTTAAATCTCATTTTGTAAAAAATAAAATAAAAAATCGTGAATCGAATCGAATCGTGAAATCAAAATTGTGAATCGAATCGTGAGTTGAGTGAATCGTTACATCCCTACCAGCAACTGTTCAGTTGAGTTTCAACATTTACATGACATTCAAACTTCAGTTGAGATTTTTTTGGGGGCTTGCTAATTCTAACATTGCTTTGATTATTTCTCGTACTTAGATTTTTTTTCTGACTAGTTTTTTACCAGATGGACAATAAAACGGGCAAAAAAAAAATCCCACAGACTTGCACTGTAGAAGGGACAAGAGCCATATTTACATACCAGAATAACATAGAGACTTGAAGATGGGTTCTTTTGATTTGTAGTAACTAAATAAAATTAACAAAATAATGGCTTAGTGTGATTATCATATCACAAAGGCTGCGATTTAATTATATAAATATATGTACTGTGTGTTTAAGAGTGCAGCTCTGTTTTCTTTTACACGCCAGCAGCTCATTATCCAGTGTTTTCTGTGTCTTAGAGTGGCTTTGTTTACAGTAAATGCAACTTCATGCGAACTCATCTCTACATATGCTTTGAGTTTGGATCACTTATAATGTGCATTTAGGAATGCAACATGCACCAGCAATCTTCCCAAACTTGTAATGAAACCGGCTGATTAAAAAAAAAATGTAAAAGCCCTAACCCTAACCTAACTGTAAAATTGAAGTATTATTATTATGATGATTATTAAATAAAACAAATTCTGCTACAATGAAGGCTCTCAAAACTTCGTCGAGCAGAAAGCCTACGGATGCGTTGGAAGAAGAAAGAAAAAGCCAGAACCGATTTCTACAAATACCCTTTTAAGTTTGTGAAAGGTATATTCACAAAGGAGAAGAGTGGATCCCTGAAAACATCAAAAGATCAGGTTGAAGAGCATTTGAGAACCATCTATACTGATGGAAAAAAAGATGAACCGATCGTTGTCCCCACTGACATCCCTCCAATATCACCACCACGACATCAGTTTGATATCAGCCCTCCTAAGCTGAGCGAGGTGAAGCAGGCAGTGAAAAAGGCAAGATCGGCATCTGCAACAGGCCCTAACGGCGTACCGTATAGTGTCTATAAGAACGCTCCAGATGTTTTGAAAATTCTGTGGAAAAACATGAAAGTGGCATGGGACAAACAAATCATCCCGAAAGCCTGGCGAAGAGCGGGAGGGGTGTTCATCCCAAAAGAAAAGAACTCAACCACCATTGAACATTTCCGCCAGATAAATCTGCTGAACATTGAAGGCAAGATTTTTTTTCAGTGTGTTGGCACAGCGACTGACACAGTATTTAAAACAAAACCATTTCATTGATACATCAATCCAAAAGGCTGGTATTGCAGGCTTTTCGGGATGCCTTGAGCATAACAGCATCATATGGCATCAAATCCAGACTGCAAAGAAAGAAGGGAAAGATCTTCACGTCTTGTTCCTCGATCTGGCCAATGCCTATGGTTCAGTCCCTCATTCGGTTTTGTGGGCTGCTTTTGATTTCTTCCAGGTGCCGACTATAATCACAAATCTAGTGAAACACTACTTCCAGGATCTACAGTTTTGCCTTACAACATCAGGCTTCACCACAAGTTGGCAACCGCTGGAGGTAGGCATCATGGCGGGGTGCACCATCTCCCCATTGGCCTTTACGATGGCAATGGAGATTATTATCAGAGCCTCAAAATGGGTCGTGGGAGGAGAACGACTACAATGTAATCAGAGGTTACCACCAATTCGAGCCTATATGGACGATCTAACAACACTCACAACAACTGTCCCCTGCACCAAGAGACTGCTGGAGAAACTTCATCAAAATATAACATGGGCGAGGATGAAGTTAAAGCCCAGTAAGTGCAGAAGTATCTCCATCGTGAAAGGCCAAGTCACAGACATCAGGGATATAGAGGGTATGGCATGGAGGGGGGTGTACCTGGGATGCTGGGTACACCGTTGAGCCTTTTGGAGACGTTGTGGGTTTCAATCAACGAAACGTCGATGAAGCAGGGTGCCCACCTGATGACCCCAATGACATACCTTACCCTCTTTTTAACCACTCCACACCGATTGCTACTATCAAGAGTTTCCTACTAAAGGGATTGAAACATCTAGTTCTATTAGCTTTACTGATTTGGTACCTTTTGGCCAGCCTTTTATTAGGCCGAGCATTACAAATGTACTTATTGTGTACATACATGCTTTTACATTGTACTATTTAAAAAAAAAACCTGCATGTAATTACATTTGTAATTAATTTATAATTACACTGTTGACACTTAATCTTACCCAAACCACCAAACTTGTCCCTAACCTTACCCGTATCCCACCTCAATAGCAGCAAAAGTGATTTTCAACACAATATGAACACAAAGTACATTGCACTTATTTTTTTGATGTAAGTACATAGTAGTTAAGGACATCTAGTTCTATTAGCTTTACAACATTTTGGCCAAATTGTGTAGCCTTACAAACAAACTCCGCAGACAAGTATCACAATGTGCTGTCAATCGAAAAATCAATCGAATTAACGAATGAATCGCACATTTTTTCTAAAATTAATTGCGAACAACCGTGTTTAATCCCACTTAACATCAAAGTTTTTCACATTAATTTCACATTCAATCTTCAAATTAATGTAGAAACAACAGACAGTATATTTTTTATAATATAAGGCTACGTTTACACTAGTGCATTTTTGTTTTAAAACGCATAACTTTTGCTAGGGGTACACCTGTCGTTTACACTACTCCAGTGTTCTCGACCCTTTTAAAAATGCTGCAGACCCCCTTTTAGTTTGAAAATTCCGGGGTTGCGTTTCAGTGTAAACGGACCAAAATGGAGACTTTTGAAAACAATGGCATGGCTGCCCACATTCGCTCTGCGTATTATTTTCCGCGCTCATTTGACTATTGCCTGGCACTAAGGTGAATTGGAGTGCGCGTCTGAAAAGTTTCCCATTTGATGTGGTCGTAAAGACGTTCTCCGTCTAAATAAACGCAATTCTCTCGCCTTGTGGGCAGCGCGCCGACATACAGCGCCGACCCTGCCCCCCTCTCTCTCTCCCACTTCGCTTCCTGTCAGCTCTGATCTGTCCTATCATAAAGGCAAAAAAAATGCCAAAAATAAATAAGCGCAATTCTTGTCAAGAAAAAATAGACAGAAGCAGCAGTTGTGAGTAGGGTGGCCAACCCTAGCTCCGCCTGTGCGTTAATTGCGTTCAATATTTTTGAAAAAGTTAATCGCATGCGTTAATGTGCTAATTTTGGCAGCACTAATCACAATTTGATTTTTTTCCCCCAAATCATGCAGCCTTGTAAATAACCATCTAGCAACCACATGGCAACATGCTAACAACCACTCACAAAGCTTTAGCAGTGGCATATAAAGCCGTGGGCAAGCACCACTCAAACATAGTTCAGAAATGTGAAAATCTAGTACTGTTTGCAGTTTTTAAGGCCCCAGTTCATTTAAGCCTCAGTATCCTGTTGGATTTCATCACTATAGTAGCTGGTATGTGAGAGGGATGTTTTGAGTCAGGCTTATGGGAAGAAGCTTTTGTGAATTCAGACGCTGTCTCAAAGCCTTGCCTTTGCTCTATAAAGCAGCAGAGTAAAAGCTTCTTGCATTTATCTTCCTCTCTCTGTTTGCCTGCTTCCTCTGCTGGCATGAAGGTGACTGTGGCCAGTTATTTTCAGGATTTGCATAGCTATGTTTTGCGTGCTTTAATTTCCCATTTAAGCACAGCTGCCTGTAGGATTTATCTTCACTGAGCTCTGTGTAGAACAGCTTTATCACTGAAATGAAATTTATTGAAGAAGGGAAGGATGGCAGTATTATCAGTGTCATTTACGCTTATCCTTTGCCTTATTTATTTGTCATAACAGACTCTCTTGTGGCAAGAAACTGATAGAAAAGAAGAGGCAACCTGACATATTTTTCTGTCTGCAGAATGTCACCGCCAACCACAGAGTCAATGATGTCATCGCAACCGAGGACGGGCATCAGACCCTGGTTGGTCGCTTCATGTACGGTCCGCTGGATATGGTGACCCTGACTGGGGAAAAGGTGAGAGAGCTGTGGTCCACTATCATAGAATATGCATTCAAACAAGCTGTTTGCAAAAATGTCAGTGGAATTCTTAAGGGGTTGTTGTTTTCACAGTGAAACTACTAATGAAAAAACGAATGATAATACTGGTACTTCGGCCGCAAGTGAAAGCTTACCAGTAACTTTTACAGTATCAATGCACATTCAGCTCTCTGTGAATAGCACTTGCACCTTGTAATGTGTGGCTGCATATGTAAACATCTGATGAACCGCATAGTTAGATTTACAGACGTGTCAATATGTAAACCATTCATTATCTACAGTACATTCTGAAGCCAATAACTAATATATTGGCTAATATATCGTGGTAAAGTACTAATGTAAACTTTTTGAAGTTATACTTTGACGGGCAGGAAAAATGTATAATGTTGTGAAAATACCTACAGTATTTACTCTTTGTTGTTAAAATTAATAAAAATGACACAAAGCCACTTAATTTTATTTTCTTAATTACTGACTGTTTTTGAGTTATTCAAAATTTAATGTTATTGATAAATACTGCATGCCTTATACAATATTTTTAATATAAAAATAATATTTACTTCTAAAAACTTATTTACACTGCCATTAAAAAGTTTGGGTTTTGTCAGTTTTTTTGTTTTCATGTTTATGAAAGCAGTCTCTTATGCTGACCAAGGCTCTGTTTATTTGATCAAAAATACAGCAAAACAGTAATATTGTGAAATATTATTACATGTTAAGGTAACACTTTACTTAAAGCCTTTATGTGTAATGCATTATAAATGGTAATTAAAGGGTATAATCCATTATAATTATTCATAATGTAATCTTGTTGTAAATAATTATAAATGAATTTAAAACCATAGTGTAACAATGAATTCATATGTGTTATAATGTCTTAACTGTGGTTGCAATTATTCAAGAGGTTGTACAATGCATTATAAGGTGTGTTACAAGGCATGATTAATGCATTAAAACTACTTTTATAATGCATTACACATAAAGGCTTTAAGTAAAGTGTTACCCATGTTAAAGTAACTGTTTTATTATTTTTATACATTTTAAAATGTAATTTATTTCTTAGATGGCAAAGCTGAATTTTCAGCAGCCATTACTCCAGTCTTCAGTGTCACATGATCCTTCAGAAGTCATTGCAATATGCTGATTTGGTGCTCAAGAAATATTTCTTATTATTATCTGTTTCTTTGATGAAAGTAAAGTTCAAAAGAGCAACATTTATTTGAAATGGAAATCTTGAGTGGCATTGTAAATATCTCTACTGTCACTTTTGTTCAATTTGTATATTAATATTTAATGCATCAAATAAAGGAGTGTATTAAATAGCAAAACAGTGCTTGCTGTGGTTCTGAAACTGGCATATAGCAATGTCAATGGTACTGGGATCGACTACTGACATTTTGGTGTCGTGACAACCCTAGTATGCCTCAATAATCTCCATCTCACTCGCTTCCTCCCACTGTCTGTTTCTTTGTTGCTTTGTCTCTCAGGTCGATGTGTACGTGATGACCCAGCCGCAGTCGGGTCGCTGGGAGCACTTAGACACCGAGGTGACCAACAGCAGTGGCAGAGTGACCTACACCATCCCCAAAAGCAAAAAGCTGGCCGTGGGGGTCTACCCCATCAAAATGGTTGTCAAGTAAGTCAATGGGACCCTGAGGATTACTTGTAATGTATCCAAAATGGCCATGCTCTCAAGGTTGTCTCAGCGGGGATAATTTGCAAGCGTTCAATTGGCACTCATAAAACTCTCACCCTGAGGGCTGAAGGAGAACGACTCCTCGCTGTTAAATTGATCTCGGGCTTCATGTCGCATCTTGAGCTTGATCAAGAGCTGGATCTTTGTTCATGTCACTCTTTCCTCGCAGGGGTGACCAGACAAGTGCGGAGGCTTTCCTGACGGTCTTGCCGCGGGGGATGGAGTGTGTCGTCTTTAGCATTGACGGTTCATTTGCCGCTAGCGTCTCTATTATGGGCAGCGACCCTAAAGTACGGCCCGGAGCTGTGGATGTGGTCAGGTAAATTCACAGGGTGGCTTTCTGTGTAAATGCGTGTGGGAGAGAATCGATGCTTTCATTTCATGCCACGGCAATATTGAAAAGGACCGCCCTGCCGGTGAGGCACAATTGGATTTCATTTAATATAGAGATAGCAAAGTGCTGATACCAGATATCAGATGGGGTTTGGGATTTACAAATGGACAATCTTGGGTTGTTTCCCAGACTGTCCTTGGGCAAATTTACTGCTTTGTCAAATGCAATCTGTTGCTGGAGGACCAGGCGCCGTGACTGTCCAGGAATCAGTCCCCAACTGTTTTTCGCCAAGCATTATGGGATTGCTCAGAGGGTAAATGATTGTATTTTGCATGCAGACACTGGCAGGATCTGGGCTACCTGATCATTTACATCACTGGCCGTCCAGACATGCAGAAGCAGAGGGTTGTGTCCTGGCTGTCTCAACACAACTTCCCTCAGGGGATGATCTTCTTCTCGGAGGGGTTGGTGCACGATCCTCTTCGCCAGAAAACCATCTTCCTCAGGAACTTGGTACAAGAGGTTAGTCTTCTACTACCGTGTCCACATATTTGGTATATGGGTCATTCCTGTTCTGAAGTACCTTTTGAACTCTGTAACTGTAAAATACGAATATGCCTGTGTTGAAGTTTAGGGAAGTGTTTCTATAAAAGGGTTCACTAGACTTTCAGAAATATGCTCTGGTTAAGCTCAGGCACTTTATGAGTCATAACTTCTTATGTGCACATTTTAAAACAAACAGGATGCCTATCAGGATGGAAATAAAAAGCTTTATTCAACCAGCGCTCAATGAGGGATTAAGATTTAGCCTACAATTTCCAGTTGTTTAATTAACCATCTTTCAAATGTTATGACATTATATAGGTTTTAAAATTTGATCAAGAATAAGAGTAAGATAAACAAATACCATAAAACATCAAAGATTTCTTCAAATCCATTGCGAATACTTGCTGGTGCTTTTGCTGTTGGTTTCCCACCAAAAATGATGTCACTTGCTGGAGGATGATATCATTGAGGAACTGGCTTTTGTAAGAATTTTTAACATGATGGAAAGTTAAATTGAAGAAATATTTTAAATTAAAGAAAAGATTAATGAAGAAACACTTCAAATGTTATAAATTACCAGATTTTCATGTGAGAAGCACCCGAAAAACATGGCAAAAATTAACACTTCTATTACAACTAGTGAAATTATTTCAAATTCAACTTTATGTTCAGTTAATTGTGATAAACTAGCTAATATGATTTCTGTACTTAATAGTAAGAGAAAGTATTTTATCCTATATATATAGAAATATATGCTACTTTAAAAAAGCTTGAGGTCAGTTTATTAATAAATAAATAAATAAATGGGATGCATTCGATTAAAAATAAATTTTATTTAGAAAGGATGCAGTAAATTGATCAAAAATGAATACTACTTATTCAAAAAGGATGTATTCAGTTGATCAAAAGTGATTTCTATTTCAAGGAAATGCTGTTCTTTTAAAGTTTCAGTTGATTCTGGGGGGGGAAAGCATATCACTGTTTTCGCAAAAATATTAAACACTGCAACAGTTTTAAATTTTGATAGCAAAAAGTTATATTTCTTGAGCACCAAATCAGCATATTAGAATGATTTCTGTGATCCTGTAGACTGGATTAATGACTGCTGAAAATTCAGCTTTGCCATTACAGGAATAAATTACATTTTAAAATACACTTGAATAGAAAATAGTTATTTCAAATTGTAATAATATTTCATGATATTATTGTTTTTACTGTATTTTTGATCAAATAACGCAGCTGTGGTAAGCATAAGAGACTCCTTTTAAAAACATAAAAAAATCTTACTGACCGCAAACTTTTGAATGGCAGAGTGTACATTTCAAATACTGTATTTGATGGAGACATGAAAATATACCACACAGTAGGAATGAAGAGTAAGAATCAATTTTCTTTATTCCTTTATTTCTGCTTCTCTTGGTCCATCTCTCTCACGCTTGCTTCCTCTGTCTCACGCATGAGTAGTCACACAGGAACTGAGGTGTTTTTGTAGTGTATCCTCAGGCCGTCTATCAATCACACTTTGCCCTTTTCTCATGTTGGCAGTGTCACATTAAAATCAACTGTGCCTATGGCTCCATGAAGGACATTTCCGTCTATAGCATGCTGGGCCTCAACCCCAACCAGATATATATAGTGGGACGGCCCTCTAAGAAGTACCAGAATCAGTGCCAGGTTAACTAACTTTGATTCTTCCTTGTCTTTCATTCAATTTCCACCATAACTGGTCAAAATTAATCTAGTTTTCTCTAAAATCTTTTCATGTCTTCTGACCTACCACAGTTCCTGAGCGAGGGCTATGCAGTACATCTCTCCTCCCTGCAGTTCAGTCACAGAGCCCGGCCCAAGAAGAGCTCCTCGGTGCGAATGGTTCTTCGAAAGGGCTCATTTGGTCTGTCAGCCAAACCGGACTTCCTGTGTAAGCGGACACACCTTCGCCGCACCATGTCGGTGCAGCAGCCTGAGCCACCCATGACACCCAACCCTAAACCAGAGCGAGCTCAGAGCCAGCCCGAGTCGGACAAGGACCATGGGGGTGGAGGGGGTCCAGGCCATGCCATGTGGGCACGGGGGTCCATGCACCGTGGCGACACCACTCCCTGACTCCAGAGAAACATAGGAGGGATGGAAAAAGGACAGATGGTAATGATCTCTCGGTGGACAGAGCCCAGGTAAGCTTTAGTTTTAAGCCTGTTTGCACAAAACACATTTTGCATGCTTTTTTATTTTTTTTACGTAAACATGCTCTAGACCAGTGGATCTCAACCAGGGAGCCAGGACCCACTAGGGGGCCTAAGCACACTTCCAAGGGGGCCACAAGATGGCTTAAAATTAAAATAATGCTAAAAATGGCAATATAAAAAAAAAGCTGTAAATAAATATAAATAAAGCTATAAATGAATATATATATATATATATATATATATATATATACACTGCATAAAAATATACACGCAACATTTTT
>NW_015552566.1:535740-536215 GCF_001515605.1 Sinocyclocheilus anshuiensis
TTGAGAGAAATAGGCCTTTTGTGTACATAGAAAAAGTCTTAGATCTTTGAGTTCAGCTCATGAAAAATGGGGGCAAAAACAAAAGTGTTGTGTTTATAATTTTGTTCAGTATATATATATATATATATATTTACACACACACACACAGTGCTGTGAAAAAGTTTTTGCCCCCTTCCTGTTTCCTGTTCCTGTGTTTTTTGCATATTTGTCACACTTGAATGATTCAGATCATCAAACTAATTTGAATATTACACACAGATAACCAGAGTAAATACAAAATGCAGTTTTGAAATAATGATTTCATTTATTAAGGGAAAAAATCTGTCCAAACCTACGTGAAAAATCAATTGCCCCCACCTGTTAAATCATGAAAGAACTGTGATAAACCACATTAGTTTAGAAAGATGAGTTAAATTTCACTAGCCACACCCAGGCCTGATTACTGCCAGACCTGTTGAATCAAGAAATCACTTAA
>NW_015552566.1:536898-537512 GCF_001515605.1 Sinocyclocheilus anshuiensis
TCCAAAACCTTAATTTAGTTTTTCTTGAGCCATTCAGAGGTGGACTTGCTGGTGTGTTTGGGATCATTGTCCTGCTACGTAACCCAAGTGCGCTTGAGCTTGAGGTCACAAACTGATGACCGGACATTCTCCTTCAGGATTTTCTGATAGAGTGCAGAATTCATGGTTCCGTCAATTATGGCAAGTTGTCCAGGTCCTGAAGCTGCAAAGCAGCCCCAGATCATCACACTACCACCACAATGTTTGACTGTTGGTATGATGCTCTTTTTATGAAATGCTGTGTTGTTTTTACGCCACATGTAACGGGACACACACCTTCCAAAAAGTTCAACTTTTGTCTCATCAGTCCACAGAATATTTGCCCAAAAATCTGATACTTGTGAGAAGAAAAAGTTTGAAAAAACAAATAATAATAATAACAGTAGTAGTAGTGGTAATAATAATAGTAATAATAATAATAATAATATATTATGCAGATCCAGTATGTACACATTGCTATTATTGAAGATTATAAAAAGAAAAAAATATATGTAAAGAAAAAGGAGAAAATGTTTTCCCAATTTGAATATATGTACAATTCTAAGTATAGTAACTAATCCCCCCCCCCCCCCCCC
>NW_015552566.1:537586-548341 GCF_001515605.1 Sinocyclocheilus anshuiensis
TCTTTTATTACCATTACCATTTAATTACCATTTATTTACCATTGCTGTCACCCCCGCCGTCTTGAGAATATAGCTTATACAAAAAAAAAAATTATAATAATTAACAAAAAGTTCCCTATCTTTAGTAGGGGAAAAAATGAGGAGGGAGAGAAAATAAAAAATGAAAGATAGACAGGAAAATGAGGAGAGAGAGAAAGAGGGGAAAAGAGAAATTGAGGGAGATTGAATTATTTCAAACCCATTTCCTTTGAATCCTAGGTCTTAGGGAGGCCCCTTCTAGGGCATTGGCTTATGACCTAGTCACAGCCTCTCCTTAATAGACCCTAGTACAGGATGTTCACAGTGCTCCTGAAGTCTGTGCCTCAGTCGGTTGACTTCTCAGAGCCTTGCTTGCCAGACCCAGTGGCAGTCCTTTGTACAAGTCTTTCCCTTTTCAAGTCAAAAAAACATTATTTCAAGCCAAAAGGAGAAAGGAGGGGAACAAGGTAGGGAGAGAGAGTGAAAGAGAGAGAGAGAGAGAGAGAACAGTGAAACAGCAAGGGAGGGGAGATGGGACAAAAAAAAAGAAGGAACAAGAAAGAAAGATTATTTTTTTCCTATGGCCATTTTTAACAACCAAGGAATATTAAAAGTGTGATTTCAAGACCTGGAAGTCATGGAAATAATACAAATACAATACAGTAATAAAAAAAAAGTACTTACATTTTTTTTTATGAATATAACTTTTACATTTTAAAATGTACATACATTTTTTTTTTATTGGGTAGAGTAAAAAATAATAATTAAAAAAAACTGTAATCACAGACTATTGGTAATAAAATGTAAACCATAAGGAGCATTTAGCTTTTGACATTTAAATTATTTTGAATTAAATTATTTAATGTAATTTTCTCCCCATTCCGTTTTTTCTGTATTTTTAAAGGCAAAATATACCGTGTTGAACAGTCCATTAGGCTTTTTTGTTTTGTCTCTAATACAAAACAGATTTTGTGTGTGGATAGGGCATGACCATGTTTTAAATTTGAGTTAAATTAAAATTTCAAATGAGCAGGCATCTAATATTCTCACCGCATTACCATTGTGCTGTAAAATATTCCTAAATTCAATCTCAGCATCGCTGAATTCATAACCCAAAATTTGTATTCATTAAAACCTAGCAAGACCTCAACCCCCACGATGTCTGTTTGCAACCCTCCTTGAATGATTTAGTGGCTTTATCCCGGCAAATGCAGAAAAAGTGATTAGGGACAGCACTAGTGGCTCGACATACTTCCGAACCTTGCCATTAAATGAAAGGGTACCCCTCCTCTAGCTCTGGTTCATTCATAATCAGATTCAGGACTGTAAAAAAGGCTGAAGAATTATTAATAGAGCTCGGGCCTCCCACCGCCTCATCTCCCATCACACCGTGCAAATCTAAATGCAAATGTGCAATTGAGGGGCTCCTCTGCTGGGCCCGGTGATCCGCAAATAAGAGTGCCCAGACATGCCCTGACTCAAGCGCTCTTCCCTTTTGCCAAATAATGTTTGCCTGATGAGATAGATGCCGGCCGCGGCCTGCGTGTGGCTCCTTGGAAAACCGTTTGTAATTTTCTCTGATGATTTTCATAATGAAATAGATATTTATATGTGCGCTCATTGAAGCGTGACTGCTGTGTGAAGCGCTCTTCGATTCACAATCTCTTTCCTCCTTCAACCCCACAGCGTCTTTACTCCTTCTGCTGATATTACACCATAAAATAAGACAAATCCCACCTGAGCTGATAAAAACTCCTCAGTGAAGTGCCATCCGCATGGATCTGACACAACGACACACAAACTCTGAGTCCTGATGCTTTGTTTCGGCAGCAGGAGCAGAGGAACTTCCGTTTCTAAATTCAGTTTCATCCGCCCGTGATGCTTTGGAGAACTTCTGGATTTATTTAGCATTGTACGAAGGCTTCCTTGCATCACCCATCAGGAACAAAGAGGATATCTGATAAGATCCTTAGAGAAAACATCAACTTTCCTCACGCCTAAGCAATACGGAGGAAGAGGGAGAGGGAGTATCCCGCTGCTCGGACAGGTGGCAGCGCTGACTCCTTCAATAATCCCTCTGTTTTAATATTGCAGGCATTTGTCTGCTCTCTGGGCGGCTGTCTATGGCCCGCTTGTGGCCAGACAGACTTGCAAACTGTACATTAACCTTTTGTGCCAGTGTGGCGACCTGGCCTGAACTCTTGTCGCGCCTGTTGCTGTTCAGCTGTTCAGCCAGAACAGAGTCTGACAGCGATGGCCACTGCTACTGAACTCCACCCACTCCTCTGCCAGGTCACGCCACGACTCGCAGCTCTGGTACACTGCAGAAGCATATTTACAACCATCGGTGGTTCTTCTTGTGCCTGTCTCTCACTCGTGTTGTAAATATATAATGAGTGGCACTGAAGCGAAATGTGTATGTGTGATGCATTTGTGTGTGGCAATATCTGCAGTGCTCACACTGCAATGAAGCATTTTCTTAATTGGTATTTTTGTCTCTTTTCCAGTACAAATATTTAAACATCCCTAAACAAGATAAATGTACATGAAGCATGAGATTATTTTCAGACAGTAAATCTGGGGAATAAATAAATAAATGGATAAACTGATGCAACTGATGAATGCAATTTTCACTGACACACGATTTCTATATTAAATAAAACAAAGTGCTTTTGAACTTTCTATTCATCAAATCCTGGAAAAAAAAACATGTATTATGGTTTTCACAAAATGTTAAGCATATTAGAATGATTTCTGAAGGATCATGTGACACTGAAGACTGGAGTAATGGCTGCTGAAAATTCAGCTCTTAAAATCCAGCCATAACAGGAATAAGTTACATTTTAAAATATATTAAAATAGAAAACACATTGGACAATATTACTGTTTTACTGTATTTTTGATACAAAAAATGCATACTTGATGAGCATAAGAGACTTCTTTCATAAACATTGTAAAAGCTTACTGACCCCAAACTTTGGAACAGTAGTGTAAAAATGAAATAAACATTCTCTTATTTCTTTATTTTGCTTCTCAAGTAAATTTATCTTTTTAAGAATGCTCAGACATTGTGAGTGAAAACCAAGATTTAAAAATCTGATTAAGAAAACCTTTTTATAGCACACCTTAAATGGCCAAATAACCATTTTAAATTTGTATTGTAAAGTGACTAGTCCTGTCACATTATTGGTTTTATCGGTACAACAACTTGCGCAAACACAACACGTTGATATTGTTTACATGTAAATCCATCTCACTGGGTACGATGGTCTTGTTGAAGAACATACTATATTAGTATTTTAAACTATACTTGAGGACAACCTTGGTGTTACAATAAATAAATGTAAATCAACAAAAGACACTATCAGGCCACTATAATGCTGTTGTCACCACGAGGGTGTCCATACTCAATAGTTCTTGTAATGTCACATTTTCCTATCGTAGTTACTGATTTTGGTATTTTGTATGGGGCTGTCTATTGAAAATTGCAGTTGCACAGCGAAAGTATTTATGTAATTTTATTTTGTCGTATATTTAACTTTAAATCTTTATATAACACTAGAGACAGTGTGAAAGTGGGTAGGCATGAGTGTTTTAGTCTGTATCTATGTGCGCGCGTGTTGTTACATGTATGCAAGTCTCTTTTGTATTTATTGTACATATTTTTCATTCAGAGATCGTGCTAGTGGCCTTTTGATCCTCTGATAGTTATAAACGAAGCCTGTAATTTGTGGAGATTTTATAGGCAAACTTTTTAATTCTTTCGTGTGTGATCATTGCTGAATTGTCAATATATATGAATGTGTTTTCAGCCTTATCAAGATGTATATTTATTTGTCTAATATCTATATTCTCAGATGGTGTGTGAACAAGTATATTTGTATTTTAAAAACATGTAAAGTACATATATTCAGTACACAACTGTGTCAAGGCCTCTTGACAACATGTATTATTGTGGTATTTGGTCCAGTCGGTCTATTTCAGTGGATGTGCTTCTGTTGGGCCTATACCGAGCTGTATACTCATTCTTCAATAAATCATTATAGATCCTGCTTGATATATCTGTGTAAACTTTAGCTCCATCAGTGCTGTGAAGACATGTGAACTTGTGACCTTTTATCTGACCAGCCAGAAAGGTGAGTACAGCTCTATCAATTCACACACACACACACACATCAGAGGAAGCAGCTCAGAGTTTTCACACTCAATTACTCTTTCAAGAGTTGCAATGCTCTAGATGGACTATTCCTGTTCTTTAATATGTATGCAAATCCAACGCTAATTATACTATCTGATAACTTTTACGCTGGTATGAATGATACCTGAGCGAAACTAAAACACACCCGTCGCTTTTGTCTTTCTCATTCAATTTGTTCGAGTAGTTTAAACCGAGCGCAAATAACATCTGTCCTTGAAAGCGACAAATGTGCAGACAACAGGTTTCCAGTGAAATTAACTTTTTCTTTCCCCCTCAAGGGACAGTTTTTTTTTCCTTGCAGGATATCGTCTGTGGTCTTTTAAAGTCAGCAGGTGAACAAATGCTCTCAGTGGTTGTCACCATTAATGAATGTATCCCGCTCATTCTTTGGGAAATGGCCCTTTAATCACAAATCACACACTTTAGCTGATTAATGCTCCAGGCATGTGCCGGAGCGGTCGGCATGTGCAAATTGTGTGAACGTATCGCTGGGATTATTGATGGATGCTTTCTAATCTATTGTTCTCGACATACCAGCATTGTTGCACATTTTTGATTGAATGCGTCTTCGTTTTGGACTTGCATGGTAATTACTGCTTGCAAATATTGCAGATAATTGCTTGTTTTATCAACAAAATGAGAATTAAAATTCATCATTTTCTTTCTAGAGTGCAAAGCAAAATTCTTGTTTATTTTGGTATCCTTGGATTGCTTTGAAAAGAAAATGTCCTGTCTGCTTTTCTGTGTTACTGTGTTTAGGGGAATAAAACCAGATTTTAACTATTTGCATTTTCATCTGATTCGATTTGAACTCAATTGTCCTTTTATAGAAAAGCCACGGACGTTTTTTCAAAGGCAGGGACTATATCTGAAACATCACAAAGGAGAAACGAAGCCTATTTCAATCTGATATTATACTGTAGCTTTAAAAATGAATAATTACACATTAGTGCCTTTCCCATCATTATGAAGACTGGTCCCAGCATGACACCATCTATTAGTTACTGGGGGTTTTTCCGCTCCAGCCTTTTTATGGAAGCCAATCAAACACTCAACACATTATAGATATCATTCCAGTCAAGAGGGCCCTTAAGACCAGCAGTTTCGTTGCAGCGTTCTTTAAGCATGTAGATTTGTGTGAATATGGGGCTTTTGAGACTGTTGAGTAACTTCCTGGATGATTTTTGGAATGAGTACAGGAGATGTTTTGACCTGACAAGCAAGACTCGGGGATAGAGAGCGTACCCTGAAAGCAGACCTTCTGCAAAATGAACACAAATACACATTAGTGTTCTCTCGCACAAACTATTACATGCAGCAGCTCGTCTGTCATAATCCATATCCTGCTACAGAACATTCTTCAGCTGCAGGGTCAAGCCCATGAGCCCCTAGGGGCTAGTTTCCCAGTCACTGTTGTTCATGGGAAAGTCGTGTAGTATCCAGCAGCGTCTCAAGCAAGCTCCTGTTAAAGGCACTGTTAAAATGTCCTGAATCATCATTATTGTGATAGCTGAAAATATTCAGGATGTTAAAATATTCACAGTGTGTTCATATGCAATTAGAATTTGTATAATTTGCATGTCCTTCAATTCTTAAACCAGCCTTTCTGTTGTTTTTGTTTGTTTTAATTTTTGTTCATGTAGCCTTTTCCATTGTTTTGGTTTGTTGTACTGTAGTTTGTTTGTTTTTGTTTTTACTGTAGTACTGTGGTTTTGTTTTTTGAATTATTTTTATTAAATAATCTTATTTATTTATATATTTATTTACTTATTTTATTTGTACTGTGCTTTGTAGCAGTTTTATTTTTTGTTTGTTTCCCTTCTCTTTTTCTAATTTTATACTTATTTGTGGAATTTTAGTCCTGTATTGTTTTTTTCTGTTAGTTTGTATTTTTTACTGTGCTTTTGATTTTTGTTTTGCATTGTGGTTATGTGGAATTTATTTATTTATTTATTTGTACTGTGTCTTTGATTTGTTTTGTGTTGCATTGTGGTTTTGTGCTGTTTTGTTTGACTTTTGTTTGTTTTGTTGTAGTTTTTTTGTCTTGTGGTTTTTTTATTTATTTATTTTTTTTTTCATTTAGATGTGACAGCCTTATTTTGCTTTGTTCTGTTCATTTCTTCTCTATGTTTTGAATTATTTTTTTCTTCATTCTCACAGGCACCTCGTTGGACTCTGCCTTCAACCTAAGCATGAATATTTAACTTGAATGTCATATCTTTTGTGGTTTTAGATGACTTCATCCAGCCTTACAGTAATGTGTAACCTATTCTATTAGATGCTGAAATCATTGTGGTGAATCATTCAGATGATTCAGTCATGCTTCCTGAGACAGCCCATAATTTGATATCTATTCCAACCAGAAAAATAACTATTACCGTACATAATCTATTCCATATATGACGCCTGGTAACCAGTGATGAAATATGTTCGTGGAAACTACTATTTCCATATTTTATTTTAAGATTCATGAGCTATGATCTTGGAATTATGGCACATCTTTTATATGTACTTTCATGACTTGAGAGGAAAACAACTCATACATTTGATGTATGAGGAGGAGCTAACTTAGTGAATAATAATCTGAACTGGTAACTTGAATGTTTTTTTTTTTTCCATCAAGGAAATAATGGCCATAGACCAAGGCCCTGAAAGTCAGTTTGACCTGCTCTTGCTGTCACTAGTGTATACAAAGACACTTTGGAGAAGAAAGTGACAGATGAAATAAGTTCGATTAAAGATTTTTGTGCCACAGTTGAAAGCCTCAGGGGATTTAATGTGACATGTGACCACCCTGGTGTCCTGGTTCAGAGCGTAACCATCTTCCAGCCTGTCATTGAGGGTTAGCATGTACAGAACAGCCTCAATCACTGTTGCCGCTTTCATTCTCTAGAGAGGATGTGTACTATGTACTAGCCTTTCTGAGTGCTTAACGATCAATATATTGCAGTGTTAACCACAAAGCAACGGAGCCATTTTTACATAATTCAAACCAATTTTCTTTAAAATGGTCTGACAAGAATGGACAATAAGAGGTTCCCATCACCTCCACACAGGGCTTACAGTATTTGTCCATCTTCATTAGATGGAGAATGTGCATTCTGTCTTAAGTGGCAAGTGAAGGTGACCTGGTGATCTTCTAAAGTCAGATTCTTTCCTCCATTTGTTCCTTCTCCAGGAAGCTAGTTTATTTGTGTTCAGTTGAGGTAACAGTAAAAGAAATTCAACAAAAATTTGAAAAGTTAATGTGATTTGCAAACACACTGCTTAATTCTTTCTCTCACTCCATACTTTTTGAGAGTCTGATTGCATAATTTCATTAAACCATCTGCCAAACAAGAAACTACTGTGGGTAACAACATATGCCAAAGCTGTATATAACTGGCTAGGAAACAATTTTAAGATATTACTGACTTGAAGTTGCAGCATTTTTGGGTGCACATGGCATGCTTTTTGAAATTTTTGCTGTAAGAATAGTGCTGAGTTTATTCTGTCTGTCATATCCTTGCATTATGACACTAGGGATAATAATCTGACTCTTTTTTTTTTTTTCCTTGACACATCCTGTCTGGGATGTCTGAAATGCCTTAAAATGTCAGGGTTTGAGCTTTGTTTTCCTATTGTTTACATATTTGCTGAAGATAATGACTGTTTAACCAATAGCATTGTACATAACCAGACGTCACGTGCAAGGTGATGTGAGATCTACAGAGAATGGTCATAAACTGTGAGATATAAACTCTTTGAGAGAGAAATGAATTGAGAGACAAAAAGTTGCAGTTACCTTTTTTTGTTTTTTTCAATCCGTGGCAGAAACGGGCTTCCATGGGTTTGTAGAGAGCACATCAATAGGAAAACAAAGCCAAAACATGGATATTTTAGGGCTTATTTTAGGCCTAATTTAGGCAATTTATACAAATCCCAGCAAGGACATGTCTTAGAAAAAGAGGACGTGTGGTCATCCTACAATTAGTAGAATTATTAAATGATTTTTCATAAATGTGTTCAATTTCACTGAATAAAACTTTGCACACCGTTTTTTCGACAAGAGGGCTCTTAAAAGTGTAAATAAAGTCATTAAATTAAGCTGTAAATAAAGTCATTAAATTAATCTTCATTTGAAGTGTGATGTTTTTTTTCTATGCTGTCCTTATTTTGCTTCCATTCAGGTTTTTCCAGCTATCAATTTCAAAACAGAAAGTGTCAAGCTTCGAAAGGCTAAGTAGCCTAAACATTTATAAAAGCTGTCCATTATAAATTCATCGAACTGACTGAAATCTTAAAGACTTATACAACACAAAATCCATCTCGCTGACTCTGAAAAGTGCGTAAATGTCAAATTCACCATCTTTTTATACTACAAATGTGTCGGGAGAGTTTCTGCAGGATAAATGATGCTGTTATTTTCCTACCTGTTCGACTACTGGATGATATAGAAAGCACAGGAGAGGGTGAAAGGCCCTTCACATTTGGGTTATTTTCATTCCAGACTGCCAAAGCTAAACGTAGAGGACAATACATTATACCTGACAGAAATAGCTAACAGTGGGCTGAGAGTGTTTTGAGAGCCCATTTCTGTTTATAGCACGAAAACCGGAGCGGGAATAAACAAGCACCTGACCCATAAATCACATACGACAGCGGGATTTGACGCATCTGTAGGTGGAAATCAAGCCGTATTGGTTTGGACTGTAATTTACCAGCAAACTAAATAACAGTGCCAAAGAGTCAACATAATAGGCAGAATTTCCTTAGCTGTATCATTTGCTGTCACCCTCCCTGTTCTCTAAAGCAGTTTGTTTGAGCTGATTGGTGATATCGGGATGTATATGTGGAGAGAATACTGAGAGACTGTCAGTGAAACAGCGCGCTCCTAGGAATTTAATCGCTACTAAATCTACACGGAATCGTCTTGTTAGCCGTCTTCAAAAGCCTGTTCAAACTTATTGTTATTGGCAAAACATGACAACGCAATCTCCATCATGTCAGCCCAAATCATGCGTTTCAGTTTGCTTCTAGATCAAGACGTGTTTGCATAGTAATCCTACGGTTGCCATGGAGACCCCCTGTTCCGCTCTGCGCCGCGTCCTGGGTAATGAATGGATGATCACACCTTGACGACACACTAAATCTGGTGCGGAAAATTAAATCGGTAGAATTAAGCGTATGTAAATGTCGTATTACAAACAATTAGAGAAGTTAACAAAAGAACGACCCCGATTTAGCCTGCTGCTTTTACTTTGGAGTCATTTTAGGAATGTACAGACCAGGGGCGTGTCCAGGATTTTGTACTTGGGGTGGCAAAGGGGGCAAGAGCAGAATGAGGGGTGGCAACTATAGATCAGTGTTTGTACTCCCCATATATTCTGTATATTCAAAACCAGTGTTGGGCAGTAACTAATTACATGTAACGGAATTACGTAATTTAATTACAAAATAAATGTAAGTGGAATCTGTTACAGTTACTGAGAAAAAAAAGTGTAATTAAATTAGCCTACAGTTACTTATGAAAATGTTAGCAATTACAAACGCACATACAGATTTGATTCATTTATTTCTTAATTGCAGTGACTGCTCTAAAATACGAAGCACCAATGTTTCAGGAGTTTAGAACACAGAAGATGCATGCTTATTCGATAACTGTTTAATAACCTATTTGGGTTTATGCATATGCTTTAAGATTAACTGATTTTTTACCCAAGGCATTGTTAGATGCCTGTGTTTCCTGTCATAGCTGTGAAAAGATTTGATTTTAAAAACAGTATCATAGCTATCAAACTATTTATTGTTATGATTTTAAACCTGTATTTAACCAGAACGATCAGAATTTAACCAGAATCAGATTGATCTCAAAGTAAAAAAGGTGCTTAAGTCTGATTTTGTAGTGGCTGTGCTTTAAAATGAAATGATTATAATCTTAATTCAAGTGATGCAGGCTTTTGAAAGTCTGCCAATAATCAGTGTTGATGAATGAATGAATGAATAGTAGGCTAATAATAATAATAATAACAATGATGATGATAATAACCCAAAAAAAATGAATGTGTTATTTTCTTTCCTTTAAGTAAGTGTGCATTAAACGATTCAAATGTTATCATAATTAAAAGTTAAATCTGTCATTGCAGCTTTTTGACGTGTGAATTTTGTTTGGAAGGATGAAATGATAGTAGGCTACATTTTCGTCAGTTATTTGATCGGTTATTAAATCAGATACATAGAAGCACAGTAGTGTTTGAATGCACAGTATTCAATAATCACAGTATTTGAATGCATTTGTGAGAGCGCGATTATGTAAATTAGTCCTGCCAGTCTGTGCAACGTCTCTCTACTAATAGTGAAGCTGTGGATTTTGATTACTTCAAAACACAAAGAAATTTTCGGTATAACTTTTCTGTTTCTACGCATTTTTATTGACAAATCACAGGGCAGCGTTGACAGAATGTTTTGTTTCTGTGTGTGAGTGATCCGTTATGTGTCTGTACATGTGTGCGTGCAGTACAATCCTTGTAGGCAGAACTAGTTTAGAACGGCTATAGTTA
>NW_015552566.1:548950-593980 GCF_001515605.1 Sinocyclocheilus anshuiensis
CTCATTTTAAGGGTGGCAGTTGCCACCCCGTGCCACTCTTGTGGACACGCCACTGGTACAGACTCCCAAGTGTTGTTTTTACAGACATCAAATGCGTTTCATTCAATTCTGTCACGTGTAGGCTACTGCAGAGTGGTATTGAAGTAAATAATCAGGTTTTCAGCCTTGAGGACAAGCAAATCAATATCAAACATTCCCCTAAGTTAGCCTATATCGCGCTAGATGTATCTGTCATGCATTATCACTAGATTTCTTTGTCAGGAAACATCCTGTCATGGTGGGCCTTTGTTTAAAGCATGCACTTTACAAAAGGACGCCGTACATTTCTAGAAGAACAAGGCAACTGTATAGATAGCCTCTATATACATTATGAAGTGAAAAACGTGGGGTTTTCCAGTAGGCCAATAATTAAAGCTCTGTTGCCCCCTCTTGTGTGCAGTTCATGCTGTGAATTCGAATCATTGTCCTCAAGTTCTAGTTCATGTGGAAGAATAACAGTGATGTAACCGGGATAAGAATCTGGAACGATTCCAGTCCCTTACGATTCTATTTACGATTTGTTTAACACTTTTAAATAATATATATGAAAAAGAAGTGTTCCTTTGTTAGATGATGAGAGAATTTTAATAATAGCATTTTTACTGTCTTTTTGCAGCTTTTTAAAGCTGCCAAAACACAACAAACAATGAGGTAACCTAAATTTCTGTCAGTATTTATAAAATTTTACTGACTAGGACTGAGCGCATAATGTGTATCTAAAGATAAACGTTGTCATATGAACAACCAGTCAGTAACAACGCTAAAATTATTCTCATTAGTGAGTTATAAGCTGTATGTTTGATTCATTAAAAAGAACCAACTCATTAAAGTCGTTCATTCGCTTTTGATTCAGTAGCGATATTGTGGCGTCAGTGTCACAATGCCGTACTAAAATGTCCTAAATAAGAATTCAGAATCGTTAGATGGACATTCAAGAAAAATAAAATGTTTTCATATTTGTTTGCTAAGATTTGCCAAGCAAATTAAGGCCTAGTACCCCAAGTTGGCTGTGTCAGTACAGTAGTTGATCAAATGTGAGCTGTGCTTTAAAATGGCACTGTAAGAAAAAAAAAAAAAATTCTAAGTTGTAAATAAAACAAATATTTTTGGATTACTTTTTACAAGAAAACACTGGGGTTTTTTTCTAAATAAATTTCGCATTTAATTTATTGTTACTTGACATTTCTTTGCAATTATTTGTGAAATTTACTAGCAATTTCTGAGTTTGTTCTAAAATTGTTTCAACAACATTTTTTTCCAGTTTATGTATATTGTGTCGATCAATTTCATTTAATGAAAATCCTGACTGTTCTGGCACATGCTGAACATATTCCTCAAGTTCCTATTTTGTAACTATTCTCAAGAAGTAAAGCTCTCTATTGTATTTAGGTCATCTAGCTGCAGATTTCAACCCTTCCACTCATATGCTTCATCTAATCAGTAAGCTTTTAAGATGGTGAAACTTTGCCACATTGACCTGTTAGCAACACAGCTGCAGCAGTGGGACTGTCCCCTGCCGCGTCTCTGGCCTCACTGCAGATCAGGTCTAAGGAGATCATGGACGTTTCAAGTCCCAGGACTGAAACTTCATCAATGGAGCCTAGTTCCAAGCTTTTCTGCTGCAGATCCGTGAGGCGTTGCATCCCTCTGGTATATAGACAGGAGCTCTACCACATCCTGTGCATGACTGGACCCCTGGTATGACATTTTTTTCTCTCACTTACACTCATGTATGAATATAAAATATTAATCTATTCATATTAACATAAAGGAAACTTTGGAAGTTTTATATGAATTTCACCTCATGTGGTAAAGAATGAATCTGCAATCCAGAAAAACAAAGAACTGTCATTATTTCCTCCATATACGTAGCTCAGTGCTCTCATGTACTTCTCATCCACTGAGAATTCTCAGGTTGTCATTCCAGGTTGCATCGCGCATTCTGAATTATCTCCTGCCATTTGTCATAACAATGTTTTGCGGTCGCCTGGGAAACAGTGTGCTGGCTGGTTATGGAATGGCCTCAGCTGTGAGTTTATGTTTTGCTCTGCTTATTGTTTCCCTGGAGTGTTGCATACTGTTTGCTTTGTGGTAAAACAGAAAAACTGGTGCATGAAATGCAAATGTTGGCACAGTATTGTAAAAGTTCAGCCATCAGGGGTTTGACGTATCACACGCCTTTGGGTTTGAAGCTTGTGTATTGAAGTAGTTCAGAGCATGGCTGAGAAGAAGCTGATGCTTGTTATTCTGATTCATCAGACGATAAACATAACAACTGCAGCTACAGGTGGAGGTCTTGCATTGGCGGCTGACACCCTTATCTCTCAGGTATGAAAATATGTATGGATATGCAGTGGGGTCCAACAGGATGAGACCACACCAGAGAGCTGGGATTTAAACCTAAATTGAATTAGGGGGGACAAAACGAAATAAAGCATTGGACCCCCTGGATCTCCTGCAACGAAACATGAAATACATAACATTCTGCTGAAATTCTAAATTTGGTACCATATGAGACATTCAGGAATACAGAATACATTTGAAGTGTCTGAGTTCTGATCTCATGTTCTTGTCAGACCTACGGTGGGAAGAACCTGCGCCGTGTTGGCATCATCTTGCAGAGGAGTGTCCTGATCCTCCTGATCTTCTGTTTGCCCTGTTGGGGTCTGCTCATCAACACCCAGCCCCTCCTCCTGCTGCTGGGTCAAGATCCAGAGGTGGCCAGGTGATTCACTGCAAAAAAAATAAAACAAAATAAATTAATTCAAATATTTTTGTCTTCTTGTTCAGTAGAATATCTAATCATATATAATATTTTAAATTTATTTAATTTTTGTTCATATTAAAAATGTTGTAAGATATTAAAATATATTTAATTTGATCTATTTTACCCTATTAGCATTGTGCTTTCTCTTGTTTTAAAGGAATCTTTTAATGAACATTTGCTGAGTATTTACTTACCCTCAGGCCATCCAAGATGTAGATGAGTTTGTTTCGTCATCTGAACAGATTTGGAGAAATTTAGCATTACAACACTTATTCACCAATGGATCCTCTGCAATGAATGGGTGCCGTCAGGACGAGAGTCCAAACTGCTGATAAAAACATCCCAGTAATCCACAAGTAATCCACACGACTCCAGTCAACAAATGAATGTCTTGTGAAGCGAAAAGCTGTGTATTTGTATAAAAAAAAAAGCATCATTAAGGTGCTGTAACTTTAAACTTTCATTTCTGGCCAAAATACCAATCCGTAATTCATAATAATGCTGGATTACAAACATGCAGCTTTCACTTCACAAGATATTAATTGATGGACTGGAGTCATATGGATTACTTCTGGATTATTGTGATGTTTTTATCAGATGTTTGAACTACAGTATATTTTCAGCAAATTTTCATTTTTTGGGGTGAACGTCTAACACAATGTATTGATTGCGTTTATGCTAAAAACAAGAAAAACAAATATTTTTCAGTGGGAAAAAGTTTCAAGATATATTCTCTAAAACAATTTGCTTCAAGAAAATGTATCTTGTTTTAAAGGCGTTTATGTTTTACTGGATAACAAAACAAAAATATTGATTTATTTATCGGCCAACAGTAGGTTGCGCTAAAAAGTAAGTGGTGAATGGCTCATTGTTTACTGTTTAGAATGAATAAATAATTTTGACAAGAACCAAAAAAAGCAATATTTATTCATGTTAGTGTAAAGTTATAGATCCCCAAGGTTTTGTACAAACAAGATAGTGTCTGAGAATGACAGTCCTCCCTATCTCTAGCAAATATATTTTGCAGCATTTTTTTTCTAAATAAATATTGACATAAAAAAATGAGGCATTTTAATGTGCACAGGCACACGTTGTAATACTTAATTTAGATGCAGGCCCAGATGGAAATGACACTGCGCAGCAGATTTATTCTGCTGTATAATAACTCACAGCTCTCTTTTTTAAATCATTCATGTTTCCTTGTCCTCTATTTCACAGTTACAAATGTGCTTCTTTTCAGGATAGCTCAACTCTATGTGGTTTATTACCTGCCAGCAGTTCCAGTGAGTCATAAAAAATAGCATAATTTTCCTCTTGCCAGCACAGTTACATAATTTACATGATACAGCTTGAAATATGATACATATATATACACACCCCATCTTCAACCAGCAGAGTTTCTAATTCTCTCTCTTTTCACACAGGCTATGTTTTTGCATCAGCTGCAAGTAGCCTATCTCCAGAACCAGGTATGCAATCTTTTTTTGGCAGATAAGTGCAGATAAGCACCTTAGCTGAGTTCTTCAAAAAGCATTGTTGCATGCAAGATCTTAAAACCTGTAGAGCTGTGTAACTATCACAGTCAGCCTCCAACTGTTACGGTATGATCTTTATTGGCAGAGATCATCTCGCTGTATGATACAGAGTGACTTCATATGTGTCACTCAATGTAATTTCACAGCAGTGACAATAGATCCAAAGCATGGTTTAACAGTGGTTGTTTTGGGTCTGTAGGGAGTGATTCTGCCTCAGATGTATGCAGCCATTGCAGCCAACATTGCAAATGTGGTGACAAACTACATCCTTCTGAACTGGTTGGACCTTGGGTTATAGTAAGTTTGAAGGGTTGTAATCCCTGTCAATCATTTATACACAGTTATGCTGTATTGGTTATTTACACAACAGTTCCGGTTCTCGAAACAGATTGAACATATTTAGTCATGCAGTAATGTGACTACTTGAGCAGTTAAACTGTTTATTCAATCGATTCATTCGAAGACACTGATTCATTTAGGAATAAATCAAGTCACTGTCTTTATGAGTGTGTTATTGCATCCTTCACTGAATCAATTTGATCAAAAATGTTGATGAGTGAGTCATTGCATCGTTCACTGAACCAATTCATTCAAAACACTGATTTAGGAATGATAGCCTCTAATAGTTGCGACACGATTCTATGAAAATCATTCTAAGAAAAAAAATCATGCTTTGGCAAGTCATAATTATGACTTTAAAAGTCATAATTGTGAGATGAAAAGTTGAAATGATGGGCTTGAAGTTCAGAATTATGACATACCAAGTTGAAATTTTGACTTAAAAAGTCATGAGATAAAAAGTCAAAATGATGACTTAAAAAGTCATTTTTGCCTTTTTATCTCATAATTTTGACTTATTGTCATAATTATGATATTTTTGTCAAAATTCTGAATATAAGCATATATTCAAATCAAAATTTCTGATGTAGTCATAATTATGACTATTTCATGATATCAACTTTGTGTCATAATTACGCCATTTAAAGTCATTATTTTGACTTTTCGTCTCATAATTATGCCTTACCACAGCATGATTTTTTTCTTATGTGGCAGAAAAAGGCTTCCATATGATTCTGCTATGGCTCTGTTTGGAACTATTTTTGTTTGCAGAGTAAAAATACTAAGTAAAAAAAAATGACATGGGTGGAGTTTGTCCTAGTCCAGCTCCACCTCTACGGATCTAATGGGTGGAGCTTGATCTAATTAGGTTTAGTGATAGAGTTAGGGTGTGGCTGGACCTTCAAGCACCAGCCATTACATCCAAAGAGGGGGAGCTGAACGTTAAGCTCCACCCATTGGCTATGCACTGACCATATTGTGTCTAAAGTTTAATAAGTTATTCAGTATTAATCGTAATCGTAATCGTACTCTGATATTTGGAACAACTACACTTGTTTTAGTTTGATACTGCTTAAATTTGAATCCGTACAAGGACATGCAACTACTGTACCATTTTTACAGTCGTGTATTTTTCTGGCTTTTGTATTTCAGTGGATCTGCTGCTGCCAATACCATATCTCAGGTCTATATTTGTGTTTTCCTCTATTTATATATTCGCTGGAAGAAGCTCCATGTTGAAACATGGGGAGGTGAGCTAACTAGCTAGTTAAACTTACAGATAAACCAGACAAACTTACTATATTGTTTACATAAATGCATAAAATACCACTCTATGTCTGAGAAATCTTTCTCTGCTCTCCACAGGCTGGTCATGTGGCTCTCTGCAGGAGTGGGATGGATATATGAAACTGGCCATCCCCAGTACCATGATGCTCTGCTTTGAGTGGTGGATTTATGAGGTTGGAGGATTCTTAGCAGGTGCTTTTTAAGACTAAAGTCGAAAACAAACCTTTGTGTTAATACACAGAAACCACTGCCTGTAAACTGAAATTGAATTATGCATTTCATTAGGCCTAAACATGAAGAATGGCCTCCAATTAAAATGTCTGTTTGGATGTAGTGCTTAATGTGGTTTAAGGTTATTAATTTCAGCCACAAATTATTTTTCATGCATGATTGCTTTAGGAAAAGAGAAAATCCTTGTGTAAAAGCTTTAACACAGAGAGAAACCACTTTAATGCAACATTATAATACTGTCAAACGCATTGCCTTATGTCCGTCTCTTTCAGGCATGCTAGGAGAGTTGGATCTGGCAGCTCAGCATGCAGTCATTATGCTGGCTTTTATAAACTACATGGTAATTTAAGTCCTAATTTTGACCCAATTATAACTTTCCCAAAGGAAAATTAGCAAATGCTTCCATTTTCCTACTATGTCCCTTGTCAAACAATGATTTACTTGATACATTATCAGACAAACAAAGTATATGAAATTTATTAGAGAACTCAGCAGGTTTTTTTTTTAATTAATTGATGCTTATATTTAGCACGGATGCATTAAATGGATCAAAAGTGACAGAATAGACATTTTTAATGCTGTTCTTTTGAACTTTCTAAATATCAAAGAATAATAACTGCATAACTGTTTCCATTGCTAATAACATGTTTCTTGAGAATCAAATCAGTCAGCATATTAGAATGATTTCTGAAGGATCATGTGACATGGCTGCTGAAAATTCAGCTTGATCAACACAGGAATAAATTACATTTTATAAAAATATATTAACATAGAAAAGTGATTTTAAATGATAATAATATTTTAATGTATTTTTTATTTTAAAAAATGTGTCCTAGGTGAGCATAAGAGATGTCTCTAAAATGACCCCAAACCTTTGAACAGTAATGTATTTTCCTGGGATGCCAGTTTCCATTAGGGATTCAAGGTGCGGCGTGTGTACGTGTGGGTAATGCACTCGGAGCAGGAGATACGGCCGGAGCGATCCGCACCAGCAAGGTGTCCCTCAGCTGCACAGGTTTACAAACAGTCATATTCCTTTGAGACACATTCATCTTTCATTGTCTGCTCATGTCTGACACGTCCTTTTTCTTTTCCTTTATCTTTTGGATGCAGCTGCCTTGGCTGTTTTGCAAGGTCTTGTGCTTGCATCAACAAAAACTGTGATTGGTTTCTTATTTACATCAGACGGGTAGGTATTTGTTTTGCAAATCAGACTTGCAGTAATGATGTTCTTTAAACAGTACTGTACTGGTGATTGTGTCTTATTTTGTAGGCATATTGTGGCACTCGTCTCCAAACTCTTGAACATCTATTGTGTGCTTCAGTTCTTTGATGGTCTTGTTGTGAGTACTTTACATTGCTATTATTATTATTATTTGTTTTTTCAGAAGAATTGACAAGTGATTTATTTTTATGCATGGCTTTAGATGGCTGTGTTTTCCAAATGCACTGTTTGTTTGTTTTTTCCTTCTTAAAGTAAAAAAAAATCCAAAAATAAGTACTTTTTTTTTTTAAGTTGAAAAATTGTAGGCTATATAATAAAAAGTTATAAATAATACAAGATTAAAAGAAAATACCATTTCAGTCTTTCTACCTAAAGGTTTAATGTTTAATTCAATGTGTTACTTGCCATTTTTATGCATTTGTAAAATCTGATAGCTAAAATTAATTTAAAGGAAATTTTACACCAATTTTTTTCACAATAAATATATACATTAAATAAAACATGTATAATGAGTAATGAAGAATGTATCTTGAATGAAGTTTATTTTCTCACCCCATTGGTGAATTGTTTTTCTGTTTTTGAAGCATAATTTTAACAACAATATAGTTGCCAATGGGATAAGAAAATATTTTCTTGGACAAAATCGTATGCACGTTTTGCTCCTTAAGTACATGTTTTTTGCAGTGTAATCATTTAAGTGTTTGATTGGCTCACCTGGAACGCACAAACGGATAAAATGTATAGTTTGAATGCACAGTCAGATAAATGTTCTGTAAATGCAAAAATGTAAATGTCTAAATGTATTCTTTTGTTCTGTCCTCAAGTGTGTCAGCATGGGTATTCTGTTGGGTTCAGGGCAGCAGAAGATTGCAGCTGTAGCTAATTTCTTTGGGTATTACTGCATTGGACTTCCACTTGGCACCTCGCTCATGTTTGCTGTGAAACTAGATGTTGTTGGTTTGTTTTCCTTCATTTTTTCATGCTGTGATCTTATTAACAATTCAAATAAATTGTCACTCATTGTACTCGTTGATATTCTGTGACCTTGTCATCTTCTGTGGTCACCATGTTAGCATCTGGTTTCTAAATCATAATTTCATTGGGTTGAAGCACGTAGAGAACATCAGTGGACGCAGTACAGGTCCCTGCAGAATTGCATTAATGCATCTCGAGCACCCAGAACAGCATTCATTCAAACATTTCTGTAATGAGATAACAGCTGTCCTACAGCAATGTCCTCTCTTGCTTTCACAGGCTTTTGGCTGGGACTTCTCATTTGCGTATGTGTGCAGTCCAGTTTTTTCATTGCAGTCATTTTTAAGATCAACTGGGAGCGAGTGACCAAAGAGGTATATTTCAGTATTTCAGGTGCGCTTCCTATTTTTGTTTTTTTGTAATCATCTTTACAAAAGATCTTTTTAAGATGTTTAGTAAAAATGAATTACAATTCACAGTCTATTTTACTTCATAACGTGTTGAAAACAGATATTCAGTGAGGAAAAAAATATAGGGTGAGACTTGATTATGTCCATCAGGATTTGATCAGATTATGAAAAGTGGCTTTTACATACCAAAATGGATCCAGACTGAATGTGAGTTTGATAAAACAATGTCTAATTAGCTTTATTTACTTTATTTTTTAAAGCTGTTTGTTAACATTATCCAGTAGCTTGTACTGCCCATATGATGTCAAAAAAAAAAAATGTTTATTATTATTATAAAAATCTGATTATTTTATGTATTAATATTATGAGTTTATTTACATTGTGAATTTTGACGTTTTATTTATTTATTTTAAAGCTTATGATGTCAACAGAAAATATATATTTTTTTTTTTTAAATATTAAAATAATAATATTAAATAATAAATGCACTGAATACAGTACATTATTTACAAAAATATTTAATAGAAATTATTATTAGTATTATGAATTAAATTGTTATTATTATTATATAAATCTGATTATTTTATGTAGTAATATTATGAGTTTATTTACATTGTGAATTTTGACTTTTTATTCAGCTTTACACTGCAAAGACTGATGCGTTGTATGTATAGATTGTTGAGTAAAGCTGATAAAAAAACAAAAATAAAATGTTTTTGTTGTCATGCAATTACAGTTATTTCTTTCCAGAAATGCAAGTGTAATTTTAGTTAAAATCTCCATGCTTTTAATTATTTTCTGTTCTCATCAATTATATGGTATGATGTATGGTACATCCATAACATTTCAGGCAGTGGAAAGAGCTGGAAAGCGTAAAATCCCTGCAATGTCAACTCCGGATAGTCTCACAGCGAGACACAGAGAGGTATGTCTGATGACTTTTACTGATCTTAACACAAAACATCTCTGGAAACTGAGCTTGATGTCTTGTCTGCTCTCAGAATGGGGATGAGTACATGAGCATGAACTCGAGTGATCAGAACGAGGAGCCAGACGTGGAGGAAAAGCTCTCTACCGCTCAGCTGATCCTCAGGAGGGGTCTGACCACCCTCGCTGCTCTTCTTATCCTTGCTGTAGGAATAGCCGTCCATCTCACTGTACCTTTACCTGAGGTGTCTTATGCTGTCAGAGCAAATACTACTTTGGACTCAAACTTTACTACGCCTTCATCTCTCATCCATTCAACTTCAATCTCTATCTGAAAACCAGAGCATAGAGCTGTAGCTGTTTGTACATACAGTATATCCCAGGTATTTTCTGTTTAGCCATTTTCTAGAAAGTTATAGTTTCCAAGTGTCAATCTTAAGTGTCAATTTTTCAAAATTAAAATAAATAAATAAGCTTTCCATTGATGCATGGTTTGTTAGGATAGGACAATATTTGGTCGAGATACAACTATTTGAAAATCTGGAATCTGAGGGTGCAAAAAAATCTAAATATTGAGAAAATCGCCTTTAAAGTTGTCCAAATGAAGTCCTTAGCAATGCATCTTACTAATCAAAAGTTACGTTTTGATGTATTTACTGTAGGAAATTTTCAAAATATCTTCATGGAACATGATCTTTACTTAATATCCTAATGATTTTTGGCATAAAAGAAAAATCTATAATTTTGACCCATACAATGTATTTTTGGCTATTGCTACAAATATACCCCAGTGACTTAAGACTGGTTTTGTGGTCCAGGGTAACATTTAATCATTTCTGAAGCATTACATACATGAGGTTTAAAACAATTAACAAACCAACAGAAATGCAAATATATATTTTTTTAAGAATATTTAGTTTTATTGGAAAACAAAACAAAACACTGGTTAAGAAAGTACTATTTTAAAAGGTTTTATCTGAAAACCTGCAGACGACTTCTTTTTTATATATATATACTTTAGAAAATTAACTTTTCGTTTGTTTCGAAATTGTATATTTTATTTGCAATTTTTTAATTCCCAGCTGGCAGCAGCAGTTTAATGATGTTTTGGACTCTTATGTTTGACTGAAATTGTTTGAGAACAACATTGATAGGATAATCTATCACATCTTTACCTTTTCCCCAGGGATTCATGGGGCAGAAAGTCATTTTTACAGTCACCTTGAATGAAACAATCCCATCTCCTGACCATGTTCTGCAGTAATGAGAAAGGAAAATGCCACAATCCTTAGAAAAAATCAGGGATTTGTACCCTTTTCCTATTTTACTCGTGTCCTCTGACACATTAAGCCTTTTATGTTAGAATTTATGATTCTTAAAAGAAACAAAATACAAAGCACTTTTTACATGTATTTTTAAACATCATAGCTTTGCATAATATGCAACAAATACAACTGCAGAGTTTTCAATCATGAGCAGTCTCTGAATCATATTTTATATAATCAGTCATTCCTGATTTTATTTGTTTTGATTAAAAAAAAAAACAGATTAAAGGTGAAAATGATAAAACAGATGTTCTGATATTCATTCATCCTTAGCACACATTCTTAATATTTTAAACATAATTTTAAAAAGAATAAAAGGAGACATATTGGTGTATGCACAATATTTATTTGGCAAATGATGGAAAATTACTAAAATAACTTGCATGTATAATTTGTTACTCATCACACATTTGCAATATTAAAATTCATGAGTACAGCTATATGAACTCAGAGCAGCTGTTACAACATCTTTTTCTTTCTCTCTCTTTTTTCTTATTCTTTTTCTTGAAATCTTGCCAGGACTTTCAGCTTTGTGAACATCACACTGGTTCAAAGGTTGGTGTGAGGCACTGAGGAGGAAGGGAAAAACATGTTAATGTTTGCCTTTCTCCTTAAAAAAGTCATCCTTTTTATGAAATCGCATCTACTGTATATGATGGTCCAACACATCGTGAGTCTAATGTACGTTAGTTTAGGTATTAGTCACTCGTGAACTTGATTCTTGGAAGCTGATTGATGATTCATTGATTTGTTTGTAAATGTTCTTGGCTGTGAGTTGTACTATATGAAGAAACAAACCAAAATAGATCTACAATTACAGTGACATTACCGGCAAATGACAATCAAAAGCCAGTTGTAATGATAAACAAATCTTGGCTTTTAAATGTTAAAGTCATATTTGTGGCTCTAGGTTGAAAAGAGCAGCTGGATGAATCATTTCATATGGGTTAATGGAGGGGGTGTGAATGGCATATCATGTGAATGGCATGCATAAGCAAAAAATATTTGTCATTGTAATCTGAAGGTCATTGAAAGTGAAAAGGCCAAAGGTCATGTGGAGTATAAAAAACCTGAGAACGAGATGATTTAGTAGCATAAGTTTTATGCAAAGTGTATTTTTACACATTGTATTGTTTAATGTTTTTAAAGAAAGACATCTCTTATGCTCACCAAGACAATCAAAAATACAGTAAAAACAGCAATATTGCGAAAAATGATTACAGTTTAAAATGTTTTCTTTTTTAATGTATTTTGAAATGTAATTTATTCCTGTGATGGCAATGCTGAATTCTCAGCATGATTACTCTAGTCTTCAGTTTCACATGATCCTTCAGAAATCATTCTAATATGCTGATTTTCTACTCAAGAAACATTTCTTATCATCATGATGAAAACAGCTTTATTATTGCTTAATATGCTTAATTTTGCTCAGTGTGCACTGCTTAATATTTTTGTATAAGCCATAATACATTTCTTGCAGGATTATTTGATGAAATAAGAGGTTCAAAAGATCAGCATTTATTTCAAATGTGTTTTTGTAACAATGTAAAATGTCTTTAATGTCACTTTTAACCAATTTAATGCATCCAATTGCTGAATAAAAGTAAAAATGTATTTTGAAAAAAAAAAAAACATTTGTAAGAATTTTAATAGTAATTTTTAGTATTTGTTTACTTGAGGAGTACTTTTTTTTTGTGGTGTTTAGAGTTTTCATATGTACACCAGAGAACACTCCACTAGTAAACGATCCACCAAGCTGTGATACAATAAGTCAATCATTTAAGTAACAATAAGTAATATGTAAAGCTTTTTTCAAAGTAGTAACTTTGTTGTTGTGGTGGAGCTAGAGCCAACTGTAACTCAGGCATGGGTTACATAGTTAGAGCTGGAAGTCTTCTGCTGTTAAATACACTAAACTATACATTTTCAACTCAATACTGGCTATATTAAATAGAATCATTATACTTATTACATTTATGTGTTGTAAATACAGTTGTTAATCAACTTGTAATTAGATTTTAAAAATAACTGATTGATCTTGTGAAAAAATCTATCATCACACAATGCAACTCTTTGCCAGGATTGCAAACATCCTCCTCCCATCCTGTGGATTAAATCAAAGCTTCTCATTGTCTTCACCTCAGTTAATCAGTAAGCCTTCAAAGGTGCTGAATGCGGACCTGAAGAATGAACAGCGGTAGAAGGGTCCCTTACAGTCTATGAAGCAAAGCCAGGCCTCTTACAGTGTCTTCGAGGATCACTACTGAGAAGATCATGGACGCCTCGAGTCCCAGAACTGATGCCGTGTCAATGGAGCCCAGTGCCAAGCTGTTTTGCTGTGGTTTTGTGAGGCGTTGCATCCCTCTGGTGTATAGAGAAGAGCTATGCCACATCCTGTGCATGACTGGACCCCTGGTGAGGAGTCTGTCACATACCCATCATGATAATGTGCTATGCTTGTTTTGTATGAATAGTAGAGAGCTGGCAGAGAAATGCAGCCACTTATACAAAAAATTATCCATTACTGAATAGACCATGATCTGTTTTGGGTACAGTTTGTATTATGTCTTCATGCATGTCCATTTGAATATAAATGAATCCTGGATGAGTTGATTGTTGATTGTTAAATGCATCCATAATCATGTACGATATGTCTTGCATCTTGCATAAAATAAATACTGAAAAAAAAATATGCCTGTCATGAATAGATTAGAAATCACATTAAGAGCATGGGATATTTCCAAAAGAAGATCAGTTAAAGAAATTGGTTTACAAATAAAATTCTCTCAAGAATCTTCACAGAGGTGCTTTGTTTTTCATCCATGTGACTGTGTACTTTCACAGCCATAATCCATGTGAGTCCAGAACTTTCATCTTAATTTTGTGCTAAATATTTCTTTGTTTGTATTCTTAGCTTGTGTGCCGGTTCCTGAATTTCCTCCTTTTCTTTGTGGTGACAATGTTCTGTGGCCGCCTGGGGAACACTGTGCTAGCGGGTTATGCCATGGCCTCAGCTGTAAGTCTGTTCGATTCAAAACTTCTGCCGGCCAATATGTGTTATGGACCACATTATTAAGATGTGCAATGTAGTTATAGAGCATTAAGCAAAATGTGTTTGATTTGTTTTTCAGACAATAAATGTAACAGCTGCAGCAACGGGGTTGGGACTTGCTTTGGCATGCGACACTTTGGTATCACAGGTGTGTTTTATACACAAATATCACTCCAACTGCTTAATAAAATAATAAACCAAAAGCCTGAAATAAAAAAAAATAAATTAAATAATGAAAGGACTACCGTGAATCACACAACAGTTTTTGACAGCAATGAAAATGAGGCTGTGAGGGACTTAAGTACAGTGCGTTTAATGGTTGTACTGTTGTTTAACAACATACCGATTGTTCAGCTGACAAAATGTCTTTCCGAAAAAATCTTTCAGTGGACAAAAACTCCATAAACAGTTGTGAAAATTGTTATTTATCAGTTTTATTTAGTGCTTGTTGTTAGTTTATATGTGTGAAATTCAATATGGCGTCTAACCTTACTAAGGTCTATAAATAACGTGTCTTGTTTATGTTAAATACTTCAAAGGCATTAGAATACAAATGATTCTCCATTGTTATATTCAAGCATATTGTATGACGTCTTGCATTCCATATAGATGAAATGCTGTATGATATGCAAAGAAATCGACATAAATAACATTAACAGGTTTTATGTGTTATTTTCATTATAGATCAGTTAAAGTAATTGGTAAAAACAAGATTCTGTCATAACATTTATAGTCATAAAACATTTTTAGGTTGATTCCCCTAAACCGTTAACACAGGTCATAGTAAAAGGTAGGCTATAAAGCTTTCACTGAAGCAAAGGTAAAAAAGCTAAAAGGTACATTTTTGTCCCTTATTTATCCCCATGATGGTATATACAGTAATAGTATCTTAAAAGCACATAGTACTTTAAATTACATATTAGTGTTTATTTACTTACATACCCAAAGAGTAAAAGTACCTTTATATAAAAGGTACAAAGAGTACCTTTTGAAAAGGTACTATCCTAGTGACGGTTTTGTACCTTGTTTTCTGATAGTGTATAGTAAAATAACTAATAGCTTACGACAGTCTTTCATCTTGCCCTCAGACATTCGGGAGTAAGAACCTTCTCCGTGTAGGCGTCATCCTGCAGAGAGGCATCATAATTCTGACGCTCTTCAGTTTGCCCTGCTGGGCTTTGCTTGTGAACACCCAGCCTCTCCTTCTCTATCTGGGGCAGGACCCTGAGGTGGCCAGGTGACCGGCGCACTCTTTCTGAACATATTTGGATTGATATTGACTGCTGAATGCTGATGCACTAGAGTACACTATGGAGACTGACTGACTGACACTTTCTCTCTCTCAGGATTGCACAGCTGTATGTGGTTGCATATTTGCCAGCAATTCCGGTAAGGTCCACTAATGGATGATTATGGATTGCATTTCCAGCCCAGATGAACTCAAATCAAATAATTCTTTTTATACATTGCTATTCATCCTCATCCTGTCCCATGTCTATATTACAGGCCATGTTTCTGTATCAGCTGCAACTGTCATATCTTCAGAACCAGGTACATACAATGATTTTTTAAGGAAATGAACAACTTAATAACTGCATTCAGTTCTTGTATGTTGATATTGTCATGCTCATGAACCCTCTGTAGGGAGTGATCAAGCCTCAGATGTTCGCATCTGCAGTTGCCAATGTTGCCAATGTGATAGTGAACTACTTTCTGCTGTACTGGTGGGATTTTGGAGTCTAGTGAGTATAAATGTTTTCCATATTATTTATGTGTCTTTTCACATGTCTTTGGTTTTCAGTATTCTCATATTTTTCTGTTCATTTTTAGTGGGTCTGCTGCTGCAAATACCTTTGCTCAGGTTTTTAATTGTTTTGCCCTGTTTTGTTTCATCCGCTGGCGGAGGCTCCATGAAAAAACTTGGGGAGGTGAGTTTTGTGGATGTTACTTTGAAAGTGTAGTTTGCAAAAAAGCTACTTGATTGCCTATTTTTTTAAACTACCTAGTCAAGCTACTTTTTGTTACTTTAGTCTTTTTCTTGAACAAAATAACGCTTTGAATGCTGTTTAGGGTGAACCATTTTCCTACAATAATTCGGATTTAAGCATATGACAGGGAGCATCGTTTGGAATGATTCGATTCACTAAATTGAATTAGACTTTTCACGGCCGTCCACTGGGAGTCGATTCACTGGAATAATTCTTGCGTATATATTCTTCTGCATATGGCAGAGAAAAGACGAGGCCATTAACTAAATCGAATAAGACTTTCCAAGACAATAAATTGAATCAGACTAACGCTTCTCACTATAATGAATCGCTAATAGGAAAGTTTCTGAAGAGCGTGTTTGTCTTGTTACTGGACAACCTACACAATTTAAAAAACATAACCTTCGTATAGCTGAAAGGTTAGTATACCGTCGCTACTTGCTACATTTGCTTATTTACTTCTGAATGCAGGTCCCTGTGTGAAGGTTGGTTGGGTCATGAAGGTTCAAAACACACTCAGACTTAATTTCTTACGGGTTTCCTTTTCCTCCAAAAGGGTGGTCTTCAGAAGCCTTGCAGGATTGGGGGTCCTACATGAAGCTAGCCATTCCCAGCACACTGATGACCTGTTTTGAATGGTGGATCTATGAAGTTGGAGGCTTCTTGGCAGGTACATTCCGTGGTTATAATAGTGAACTAAAACCATAAAAAAAATAAAAACAAATGTAAAATATTGATAAGAACTATTATAGTATATCAATAGTGGTAAAATAACAGTGGTGTATTCACAGTACAGAAAATAAATATGTTTATGTTTGTATACTTAACCAGTTTGCTTTTACTATTGTTTTTTCATTGAATCATTCCTTCATGAATAACTCTCCTCTTCCCATCAGGAATGCTGAGTGAGGTGGACCTGGCTGCTCAACACGTGGTTATCATGCTGGCGTACATCAACTACATGGTGTGTTTGGATGATCTGAGAATATTCATATTATCATAAAAAATGTGCCTTTTCCTTTTCATGATGGTGCTGTTTTTGTTCACCTCCTTCTTATATGCCAGATCCCATTAGGAATGCAAGGTGCAGCGTGTGTTCGTGTGGGAAACGCACTTGGTGCTGGAGAAACAGCTGCTGCCATTCTCACCAGCAAGGTGTCTCTCATCAGTGCAGGTAAAAACATTTGATATCAATCATCCGCAAGCCTGTCGACAGTCATATGCAGCACCGATTGATGTCATGTAAACACGTTCATTTTGTTCCCCAGCTGTTATAGCAATCTTTCAAGGTTTTGTTCTGGGCTCGACAAAAACAGTCATTGGCTACATATTCACTTCCGATGAGTAAGCCACTTATCTCATTATTTCAAGCACCAAAAAAATAACAAATGTTTGTTGGCATAAGTACACTTTAACAAATCTATAAACACTCCAGTCTTCAAATTAAGAATTAAGACTTAACAGAAACAATGTCAACAACAGCTGCGTTTCAGTTTTCCATTTTGTGATGTTTGTCATATTTAGGGCTATAGCAGAGCTTGTGTCTCACCTACTGAACATCTACTGCCCTCTTCAGTTCTTCAATGGAATACTGGTGAGTTCTACGCAACTTTTTTTTCTCTAATTTTTTAACATTTTTACCAGTGACAGTATATAAATTGAGGAGAATGGACCACCTGTATTGAAATGAATGGGAGAATCTGTAATGCAGAAGTATAGGAGTGTAGGAATGAAAGTACTGCCTTTTAGTTAAAAGAGCCAGTCTTCAGAAACTTTGTAGCATGAATTGAACTAAAAAACAACAACTTATGATGCCTTTGTTGCAGTGTTACTTTAGTATTATTGATATACTACCATAGTTTTTACATTTTAAATTAGATTTTATATTTTAAATGATTTTATATTTAATGTTTAAAATGTATAAATTATATTTTATTTGAGTTATTTTATGTATTTTAATTAGATTTTCTTTATATTTTCAATAAAATTGTTTTCATGTTTTTGTTCATTTTTAGTTTTCTTGTTAAAGTTTTAGTAATTTTGTTGTTTTTGTCATGTTTTTTTTAAATGTGTATATTTTCATGAATTTGTATTCATTATTTTTAGTTGTTTTAGTTATTTTAGTACTTAGTTATTTCAAGTTGAACTAAAAAAATGACTGAAATAAAATGTATGGATGTAATGTATATGTGCCTGTGTGCAGTTACTGTATTAAAATGGATATTCAAGTCAAGTCAAGTCACCTTTATTTATAGCACTTTTTACAATACAGATTGTTTTCAAAGCAGCTTTACAGTGTTAAACAGGAAAATGGTGTGTCGATAATGCAGGAGGACAATAGTAAACAGTCAATTTTTCAGTGATGTCATCGTCCAGCTCAGTTCATTTCTCTTCAAATAGTGTCTGTGCAATCAAGCAGACAATATTGCCAGAAATTACGTTCATATTATATTATATATCATTTCTGTTGGTTTGTTTGTGTGTATTTGTGTATATTATGAGTTCCTGTACTACAGTTTTCTTTTCTTTCAGGGTGTTGGCATGGGCATTCTTCTTGGCACAGGGCAGCAGAAGATAGCCGCTATTGCTAACCTCTTTGGCTACTACTGCATTGGACTCCCATCGAGCATTGTTCTGATGTTCACAGCTAAATTACAAGTTGCTGGTTCGTCTAAATGTGTCATAATGACTCTTGTCACAATTACTGGTGTTCGATTACAGTGAACCTATTAATATCTACAATTATTTATTGTGTGCTCTTTCAGGCTTTTGGCTGGGCCTCCTCATTGCAGTATTTTTGCTAGCGATTTTTTTCATTGTGGCTATTTTTAAATTAAACTGGAAGAAAATGACAGAAGAGGTAAGCATATCAGGTCTATTAAAACGGCACCTTTCTTCTGATTATACTCCTCATGATCATGTGCTGAGTTGATGACTAAAAGAGGTTCTTTCTCTTTTAAAGGCAATTGAGCGTACAGGAAAGAGTGCAAGTGGAGCAGCAAATGGAGCAATGACCCCGAACCATCGCAACAGCTTCTACCAGGTGGTGTTCAATGCAGAGGTATTTTTTCTGTCTTTGTAGTTTTTATTTTAAATAATCAACAAGAACTAGAAGTTTAATGCATTAACTAAAAAAAAAAAAACACGAATGCATTCAATGATCTCTGCTGATTTGTACATTCATACATACACATTTAAAGGGACGGTTCACCAAAAATAAAAATTGTTATTTGCTCATCCTCATGTTGTTCCCATGATAACTATCTATGACTTTATTTGCATTTCACAGAAGAGATTAAGATATTATGAAGAATGTTTCAACAGTTGTGTCCATATAATGAAAGTCATTGGGGTCAAAAACATAATTGATTGACATTTACATTGATTGTGTTGACAAAAAACGCTTACAGTCTATCTTACAGTTTCAGAATGGGAATGGATACGTGGTTGTGAGCTCTCAAGACCAGGATGAGGGGCTCAACCATACTGTGGTGCACGAGGGGCCAAACGTGACTCAAGTGGAGGAAAAGCCTGCAGTTCTGCTCTCTACCGCTCAGCTGATCCTCAGGAGGGGTCTGACCACCCTCGCTGCTCTTCTCATCCTAGCTGTAGGAATAGGCGTCCATCTCACTGTGCCTTTACCTGAGGTATCTTATGGTGCTGGTGCAAATTTTACTTTGGACTCAAACTTTACCACAGCCACTCCCATCTAGTCAATGAGTATCGTTTGAAACCTGGACCTCAGATAGATTCACTGTGAATATCTCTATGCTGTGAACATGAGAGGTAATGAAGAAATGGTATTGAATTAGAAAAGTAGAAGCATTTTCACATTGGTCTCAGGCTGTATATTGTGACCTAGACAGATGATTATATTTTTATTCTGTGTGCACTTGCTTTGTCCACAGTATTAGGCCAAGTAGTAAGAAAATTGAGCAGCTTAGCAGGAAAAGGTCTGTTCCCCAGTGACACAGTCATATAATCTCTTCAGTTGACATTTCTAGTCAGGCGGCTGGAGAAATGCTGCCAAAAAGAAGGCATTCTATAAAGCCGCTGTCATATATTGAGAAATCTGTATTATTAAACAAGGTGGAATGGTGGAAACTCGAAGCAAACGTTGTCAGTTGCATGCGGAACCTTCCTAAGGAATCCTGCCTGCCTATATTAAGGGGCTGTTCAAACAGAACACGTTTTTGTGTTTAAAAGTGTGAGTTGCAGGCCAGTGGAATGAAAAAAAGCATGGTCTAGAGCAGTGGTTCTCAAACTTTTTACAGCGGCGTACCCCCTGGGGCATATAACATTCGTCTGCGTACCCCCTCTCTTCCACTTAGACCGCAGTCACACCTTTTCTATTAAAGGACATTATTTGCCCTCTTAAATTGATTTACAGGTGCATTTTTTACCTTTATAGAGGCAAAGATTTTCTATCCTTATTAATTGTATGTTATGTTTTATGTATTCTTGACATTCCATTAAATGTATTATTAATATAATAAATAAAGCAATAAATGATGGCAAATTGAAGTGATAGCCTACTTGTAGATTTAAAAATAAAACCGCCAATATGTGGCGGCAAGTATTAATGAGCCAGGTGTAGCGTCATTCATTCATTCATTCAGTAACTAAGCAAAATGCTGTAGTTATGAATGGGTTATTAATCACTGACTCTCCAAATCATTCAAAGCCGCAGATTCGTTCACTAATGAAACACCGTTGTATGTTGCTTGGAAACGCACACCAGATGATAGGCCTACAGATTTCATTGGAACTATTTTGTTGCAAAATATAACAAACATGACAATATTCTGTTTAAAATGTAGGCTACATTTAAAATGTAAAATGTTCACTTAATATGACCTTTTTTGTTGAACTGTTGTAAAAATTGTCACATTTGCCATTGTTTGGATATTCAGGGAAATTTGCATTCTTGCTCGTATTTTAAACATGAAAACAATAACTCGCACAGGATATGTGTCTTTATCGAAAAGAGTTTAAATCGATCTCAATGTACAGTGCGTGTCAATATTTGCTCTTCATGTGAAAGATCTACTTTAAAAATACCTTGAACAGCAGCACAATTTGCTAAAGCAGCATATTCAGTGGCCATCCTATCACATGCACGCTGCTTGTGTGGATGCAGTCAGTTTTGACCGCAAAAGATGGGATAAGCTGATTGGATACTTCATACTATTAAGTGAAGATCTACTTTAAAGATACATTGAACAGCAGCTCTGTTTGCTAAAGCAGCATATTCAGCAGCCATCCTATCACATGTACGCTGCTTGTGTGGATGCAGTCAGTTTTGACCGCAAAAGATGAGGTAAGCTGATTGGATATCATGTATTTGATTTGGTTTTAATGTTACTTTAAGTTGGGGTAGAATTAAATGAATGCCAAAACTCTGAATTTTGTTCGCGTACCCCGTCTGTCACTTCACGTACCCCCAGGGGTACGGCGTACCCCAGTTTGAGAACCACTGGTCTAGAGACATGCTTTTTAAAAGTTGAACTTCACTTAATTTAAGCACCACACTTTTGGAATTACATATCATGCGCGAGGTCCTGCGAAATACACAAGAAGGGGCTGTTCACACAGAATACGTTTATGAATTCCACTGTGCTGCTTTTCAGTTGTTTTCTGTGTAAAAAATGCAATAGATGGGCATGTTTCAACATAGCATTCTAAAACCACAGTGTTTAAGTTAAAAGAAATTCAACTTTAGACTTTGTTCCTGATGGAACCATCAGGGAACCCTGATGGTTCCATCAGGGGCCATTCACGCAGAATGGGGTTTTGCATTGAAAAACATGCATAGTAAAACATGCATAGTAATTAGAGGAATGGAAAACAGCAAGATCTTGGTGTTTTTTTTAAGTTGAACTTCTTTTAACTTGAGTGCTGCATTTTTAGAATACAGTGTCTTGCATGAGATGCTGCAAAAGACATGAGATGCAAGCACAACAGTCAAAACGCTTTCTGTGTGAACAGCCCTTTACACTGCCTTGGCTCTTGTGTTTTTAAACACAAAAAAACATTCTGAAAGAATGGTTCTTAAATGGTTTACACTGGAAGCATCAAAGCAAATGTTTAGATCCATTTGTACTGTTGTATGAAGTAGAACAACCACAAGGCGTACTGTACATCAGAAATAGAACAGGATATCCGTTTATTGTTGTCTTTCATTTTTTGTAATGTAAATCATTTTTAGTTTTAAATTTAAGTGGCTTTGTGCATAAACTGTATGCACCACTTATATATACTACATTATCTACTTTTTATCATAAATATTTTGTCCGTCGCTCCATCCTAAGCCTATTAATATATATTCACATATATGCTGATATGCCTCTCCACAGCTCTGCTGTCATATTGTTTGTTGCTAACTTGTTATATGTAAATGTTTGATCCACCTATATCCCATTAAGATGAACTAATCAAAGGAATTTTCCTGGTTAAACAGTCTGATGTGATTGTGACTCTGGGCTGTTTTCAGATAAGTGTCACGTGTGGAAGGGTAATTCAGCTGCAGGGAGCAAAGAGTAATATTAGTGGGGGTTGTTTCATTTGAACTGATAAAGTCAGTGACATGATTTAAATTGAACAAGACATAAAAACACACATGCCCTGTGCTGAGAAGTCAGGTGTTTCAGCACTCCCCATTTTTATTGTAAAAAGATGATCTATAATTAGATTTAATTCATACTTTCAAACAGCTGCAAAGATTGCACATAGCTGACTTAGAGCAGCTTATCACAAATGAAATCCCTGGGTCAATAAATCACTATCCCATTATATAGAGAGTGTCTGAGGTAATTTTTCTATATCAGCTATATTCAGAGCTAGGTCATCTAAGGACAAATAAAATACAAAAATGTAATATAAAATGCACATCGCCAGATCCTGGCATGTTGGTCCAGCGTGAAATCCAACGACATCTATGTGAAAGTCATAATTGCAATGTGGCATGGTCTCAGTCGACATGAAACAAAAGTTTATAGTCTTTTCTTCCATATTGCAACATATGTCCGAGTTAAATGTTTTTGAACAAACAAAAAAAAAAATGTAGGGTGGGACTCGATTTTGTCCACTGGGAATTGACTGGATCATTATTGTTTGTTAATTGCTGAGATCTTAATAAACGCTTATATGTTTAAATTAATTTTATGAGTACACATGAATTATATGCATAAAAAATGATGTGCACTGATAAATCATTTATAATAAAAACTGCATTATTTCATAAATAAGAATACTGAATTTTAATTTCACGGTGGCTTCAATTACACCAGTGTGCGAAAAGTAGATTTTTGTGCATGAAATAGCATTCATTTAAAAAAGGTTCCTGATATTCATGTTTGTCATTTGTGTTTGCGGCAAACCATTTGCTTTTTTAATATAAATTCATGAGATGATAAAGATGTGAGAGCATGTGGGAATGAGAATATAGCCTTATATGCTGGATTTATTGCAGGACTTGGGATTGTACAGGTTGTTTTTCTTTGAGTAAATGACATATTAATAAATATATTTATATAAATAAATATAAACATTAATACAAAATGAGCAAGTACAAAATGACATAGCCAATGTCATGTAAACAAAACAGTACCTTGATATTTAATGCCTGGACATTGTCTGAAATCCCAGAAAGCTGCCCTGCTTTGTGCCTGACAGGCCTCACCTGCCTTGCAGATACAGTACAAAGTGGACATAATGGACATGTTGTACTGGTTGCTTTTGGGTGGCACCCTGACATGCACTGGCTGGACTCTCTGTCTGCTTTAAGACACTCTAACATTTCCCCAGTACCAGTCCTTCAGCTGTTATAACATCATCATTTCTTTAGAAAGAACTTAACGGAGAGTCCAGCAGCTAGGAGCACTAGCATAGTTGCCAGAGCCAGACCGCGGCGCAGCACTAACACACTCAATGGCAGCTGCACCCTCACTGTAGCAACTAGCACTTCAGTCTCCTCATTTACTAGCCCATCCATATCTGTGGCATTATTCGCATCACAGCCCTCAATATATCCGCCGTCCTCTTGCGCACCTGTCAAGAAAATGACCCTTATTAGCATGCCTCATTAAATAAAATCAGACTTCTTGAGTTGTTAGTGTCACAGCAAACATATTACCATCATCCGCCCCTCTCGTCAGTACACCAGCCCTGATCTGTGCCTGGAAAGTGAAAAGTTCATCAGTAGATCAGTGAAAAGTTTCACTTAAGTGCACTGTAAAAGGTCTAAATCAACTTTTAATGGAAGGAAATTCTATATTCCTCACCTCTTCAGAGGCTTTATTCCAGTTCAGTTTGAAAAGAAGGACAATGAGGAACACTGACTGAAGGAAGACGGAAATTAACAGACCAGTCCACAGACCTTGAGAAGATTAGAGGAATGGATTACATAGAATGCAAGACAGAGTGAAACAGAAAAAAAAATACATATTAATAATAAATATAATTATAAAATATATCAAATGCTATTTTTGACGTGTATTTGTATTTTAATTTAAATTAGAAATATTATCAAATATAATGTACTATTATTAGTTGTTGTTCTTTTACATGTAATATTAATAAATTTATGAAATCATATAAACATGTTTTACATTGTATTTCTAATGTATAGTTAATATTAATTATACATATTAAATACATATTATTTTTATTGTTTATGTGTATTATTTTTATTATATACACACAATTTATTAATATTAAGATAAAAAGAAATTCTGAATTAATTAATTACCTATAATATATAAGCATACTAATAATAAAGATACATTGTATTTAACAGTAAAAAAATAACAATATTTAACTGATAATGCAATATGTAACTGATAGAAAATATATATTTATTTTCATTTATTACATTATATATATGCCTCACCAAAAATTCCCCATTTCGCAGCAAACATCAGGGATATTCCAATAGGAAAGCCAACAGCATAATATCCAACAAGGTTGCAGACAGCCCCAATCTTCTGCTTGGCCAGACCTTTCACTATACTGCCACTTGCTGCCTGGTTGGTTTGAAGGAAGAAATAATAATTCATATTTTCTCCCCAGATGACTCTATGCAGTGTAGTTTCAGATGTGTTTGATTGTCAGTATTGTCAGTACTAATGAGGGCTGTGAGTGCTCTAACACAACTCTGCTAATGACTTACCGCAGTGGCGTCAAGAAGATGGAAAGGAGCGAATAAAACCATTACCGTGGCAACCCTCATTGTGATGTCTCTGTGAGAGGAAGGAAAGAAAACATTTGCCCCAATATTAGTCTTGTTTTTCTCAAAATGCTGTTTTCAAAAGTATCAGTTTTACATATTTTATGACTTTGAGGCTTTGAATTTTGTGGCTTTAAATGATTTTATTTCTTTTTCAAAGCAGGTTAATTTTATGTTAATTATAGATGCAAAATATATTGTTATGAATTAAAAAGTGTATACTGTAAATGACTAACTTTTTGTTTGTATCTGTACTAATGATTTTGAACAACAAAGATTTTGAAATGCCTTAAATACATAAAGTTCATATTTAAAGTACTACATGAGCAAAGTTCATTCTGGAGTTGCCACTTAAGTACTAGTGATATTAGGAGAAACGTACAGAGATAATGATGAAAAATAGTTATGAAGCAAATGTTTTTAACTAAGGAAGAACACTCACTTGTCATTTGTGAAGATATAAGCAATTACATTCCTTGAAGAACCAAAGACAGTTGCCAAAACCACTGCAACAGAGACTGAAAATAAAATACAATAAAATATTTTCCACATTTCCATAAGAATATTAGCATGGTATAAAAATAATTTACAGTACTAGCTAGTGATGTATACAGGCATAAAGTAATGATTTGTGTAAGCAGAATCTAAAATCTTTGTTCTTTCTTAGTATTACCTGCACAAATAATAGAGAGTTTGGCAGAGAGCTTGGCTTGAGCAACATCTCCTGCTCCCATGGCATTGCCCACCCTCACATTGCCAGCTACACTGAACCCTATAGGGAACTGAACACAAGCCACTGACTTTAAGTGTTCATGCAACCTTGAAATAAAACACTTTCACACTAATAAATATATACCATATATGCGATATTTGCCAGTCCATACACAACTGACTGAGCTCCGAGCTCCACCTCACTTATCAGACCTGCCATAAAAAAAAAAGTTCAAATCATAAATCATACATCAAAAAATATGCAAAAAATGCCGCTGCAGTATAAAGTCCATAAATCGGTGCTTTTTGGATGTAGGATTTCTAAATTCATCAAAAAACAAATCACTCCAAGGCACTAGAAATGATAGTAAAAATTTAAAAAGCCTTTATTCACATGACTTTACATTAAAAATAACACACAAGTGCACCGACGCATTGTAGCTAACAAGCCTTCATTAGGGTGTCACCCATAATTTCAAGTGCCTTGAGGTGATTCCTTTTTTGATAAATTTAAATCACATTCATACATAAATTTGTTTGCTGTAAGAATAGTTTTACAAATAAATTTTATGTTATATCAATTTTATGTAGTTGCTGTCAAACGATTAATCGCGATTAATCACATCCAAAATAAAAGTTTTGTTTACATAATATATGTGTGTATACTACTGTGTATATTTATTATGTATATATACATACAAACACATGCATGTATATATTTAAGAAAAATATGTTATGTTTATATTTTAAATATATTTATATATAATATAAAATATAAGCATATGAATATATAAATGTATAAACGTAAATATTTTCAAAATATATATTGTATGTGTGTGTATTTATATATGCATAATCAATATACACAGTACACATATATAATGTAAACAAAAACTTTTATTTTGGATGCGATTAATCACGATTAATCGTTTGACAGCACTAATTTTATGTTATCATTCACATAAACAGTCATATTATCAGAAACATTTTAAAATACTAATAATCAAAGAAAATACATTTTCATATTTGTTTAAAGACTTATTATTTGCATTTTTGCCTTTTATTACGATAGGACAGATCAGAACTGACAGGAAGTGAACGGCAGTAGCGCAACGGCGCTGTATGTCGATGCGCTGCCCACAAGGCTATCGGTGCTGATGTACATTTACATATTTTAAAAGTCTTTTATTTCTGTCCTTTTTATGTTAGGTTTAAAATGATATACTTTATATAAGAACACTTAATTTTCCAGAAATTTTCCCCAAAGTCATAAAAAATGCAATAAATGCATATTAAAGTCATAATTGCTCAAAATTAATAATGTATTTATGTTTTGCGAGCTAATTAAATAATGTAATTCTTGCTGTCATTCCAATTCAACATCCTGTGAGTTGTGGTCTATACAACTCCAATATCAACTCTAATAATACTAAACAAATGACTAGACATATTCTCTAAAAATGTTGTATAACAGTTTGACAAGTGTGCACTCTAACCTGACAGCAGTCCTCCAATCTCATAAGTCCACCACTCTGCACACATCATGAGCATACTTGGAATGGCCAGCTGGATGAATGAGTCCCACTCCTGCAAACAGTCCATCGACCAACCTATACAGCAATAAAGAAATGCTTTAATGTATCTGTCAACTGGATCAGCTTGCAGTGACTGTTGCATACAAACACACGGAGAGAGGTCATATAATAACAGATTTCTCACCAACTTACCAGGCCAAGTATGCTTATGAAGACCCGTGCATCGGATGTAGATAAACAATATGATCGCCAAACTGTACTGTGAGATTGTATTAGCAGCTGCTGATCCACTGCAGATGAAATACACATGGTTGGTAAGTTCTCTAGTTACTTTCTGTGGCGTAGTTTAACAGCAAATATTATGGAAACTCACGGAACACCCATGTCCAGGACAAAGAGGAAGATATAGTTGATTAAAGCATTTAGGAGATTTGCCACTACTCCGGTAATGACCAGGGGCCAAATAATTCCCTGTAATGGGAGATTTCATTAAATTTCACATTCATGCTTTCACAGAGCATTACATTTTAATGTCTTTCTCATACCTGATTCTGTAGATATTTTGCTTCAATAATGAACACAAAAGCAGCCTGAGACAAAAATAACAGTGTTATTTTTCTACACTGAGAGCCCTAAATACTTTAAAAGATGTACCTGGTCATGAAAAATCATATTTTAGTCACAAAATCTGTGAAGTAACAACCATTAGACCAAAAAGGAGAGCCTTTCTTTTAAGCATTTTAGTAAATTTGAGACGTGACAAAATAAGAGTGCGTGTAACATTGAAGTGGGGATCACTTTTCTAGATAATGTAAGTACATACCGGAAGACCAGGCAAAAAAATGTTCACATACAGCTGAGATACTCTGAAACAGAATAACAGTTCTGAGGTTATGTTGTAGCCTGTTTCTTCTTTAATAACTAATTCCTGTTGAGCACATGAATATGTTCCATAAAGCTATTATTGAAGGATGTTATTGCATGGATTAATTCTTGTTTTATTTCAGGGTCAGTATGTGCCGATCTGCTAATTACAATCTTGAATAGTGCTCACCTGGCAACCTCTGGGCTTTGCCCTACAAGCAGTAATATTGACTCTGTATTGATAAGAAAAGCACAGCATGGCAAACATGCGAGCAGCAGAATTAAAATTGCTTTCTGAGTTATAACACCAACTAGATGTAAGTTACCAGCTCCAAAAGCCTGCAAAAGACAGTGTAACAATGTAAAAAAACAAAAATAAAAAGGTTATATTTGTTTATATGTGAATGAACAGGAAAACTCATTTCTACCTGAGAAATAAGTGTGTCACATGCTGCGGACAAGCCATAACCAATACCAATACCCATAACACTGATGACCTGTAGGTGAAAACACAATGGACTCTCATTAATCGCTTATATTTTAAAAAATATATATTTAAAATTACTTTACACATATCAATTAAAGAGGAGATAAATATATAAAACTCACAGCTGTGGCAAGAGCCACACCATCAAGCTCTACCTTTCCCAGGTGCCCACAGAACACAGTGCTTACAAAAATAATTAAATAGTCGAAAAGATAGGACAAAAACTATGAGAAGAAACAACAGAGACATGGGTCACATGGGTGACATGGTCAGTGAATAATAAAGGTTTAGCAGCATGCCAAAACGATACTATTACACTGCTTTTGCTGACTTGAAACAATCATGATGACAATTGGTTTTCAAAGAAAGCAGTTTTCCATTTATTTGCTATCTTGTAATTGGTTGCAGGTAGTAGGAAGCAGAAATTCTCATACCAGAGAACATACTAGATCAAATAAAATATAAAATAAATAGGGCTGTCAGTCGATTAAAATTTTTAATCTAATTAATTACATGATGTTTCGATTAATTAATCTAATTAATCGCAAAATGAATTTGACTGTGAAAATACCCACAAACGATTATTTAATGCTATTTTTGTGTTAAATGAGAAAGTATCAAGTAGACATTACAAATTGTAGCGTTAGAAAGAAATATTTGACTTGATTCAACATAAATTATACATAAACATTTAGGCTGCAATGGCCTAACAAACTATGGAACATAAAAGAAGATCATTTGAGAAACATATCAGTAACTTCTATTTTTTGTTCATACAATGAAAGTCATTGGTAAGCAAAACAGCTTTGTTACCAACAGTCTTCAAACCTTCTTTTATGTTCCACAAAAGAAAGGTTTGAAACGACATTAGGCTGAGTAAATGATGACAGAATAAAAAAAAAAAAAAAATTGGGTGAACTATCCCTTTAATGTTTTTATTTTTGTTATTATTATTATTTTTGAATGAAGTGATACTCTAAATAAGAAACTAAATCTGCCAGAAGGTGGCAGTAAATGTCTTTATGAGTCTTTCATTCGATTCGTTCAAACGGCTGATTCATTCAGGAACGAAGTAATCGGCTCTCTTAATGAATGGGCTTTGAATCATCGATTCACTCGATTCGTTCAAACGGCTGATTCATTCAGGAACGAAGTAATCGGCTCTCTTAATGAATGGGCTTTGAATCATCGATTCACTCGATTCGTTCAAACGGCTGATTCATTCAGGAACGAAGTAATCGGCTCTCCTAATGAATGGGCTTTGAATCATTGATTCACTCGATTCGTTCGAACGGCTGATTCATTCAGGAATGAAGTAATCGGCTCTCTTAATGAATGGGCTTTGAATCATTGATTCACTCGATTCGTTCAAAACGCGGATTCATTCAGAAACACCGTTGTGTTGCTCGGAGATGCACAACAGTTCTGCTGTGGCTTTAAAGATAATATGTTCTCTGCAAAATTGAGCAAAAACACATAATATCGTGTTTAAAATATAACACAATATTAACTTCTTGTTTACTGAACTGTTGTATAAAATCACATTTAAGCTTGTGATATTCAGGACAAAATCAGCTCCTGTGATATTACTCTTGCTGCTAGTGTGATATCTATATAAATATGAGACAAAACTCATACAGGGGCATTTTTTTTTTGCACCAATATCTTGAATGTTAGGGCATAACTGCATTTATGAAGTTGTTGCCCTGCATCATATTTGTCAAGTCAATATGAAATATAAGATGCCGTACAGGTCTGGGGGCGGGGCCAGTGCGTTAACTGCGTTAAAATATTGTAATCGCGTTATTTTTTTCATAACTAATTAATTAAGTTAACGCGTTAAACCGACAGCCCTAAAAATGAAATAAAAACGTTTTGACCAGCAGGCGTCACCAGCGTGTTAAACACTCAATCATTTCCAATAAGCATTTGCTTGAACTGGAAAGTGGAAAACTTCGTGTCTCCCATCTCAGGGAGCTTCTAATAATCTTGAACATCTTGCTTTGCTGGTTCAGGTGTGTATTAGGGAACTAGACTCTGATTGATGGATTGGACACCTCTGACATAACTAAACAGGGCTCAAGAAGACACACTTCACATTTATGGATGATAAACTGATGTACTGTACAAAATTAAATACTGGTTAAAAATAATAATGCTCATAGAACAATTCTAACATTGATAAGTTAAGCGATTAAACCAGTTAAATGTGATTTAGATTTAAAATAAAACAAACAAACGAGGACGTACTGTACTTACCACAGGCAGAGCTAGAGAGCACAAGTTTACAATTTCTCTTGTAAAGTGCACAGGTAAAAAACTAAAACATCTCAAGCACCCTTGACATCTGGATGTGTTTTCTGGTTCGTTCATCATGACAAATGGTTTGATATATCAGATATAGAGCTATATCTGATTCAGAACCTGGAACACGCGCCTTTAGAAAGCTGTTCTTATCTCTGTAGTTCTGAATATAAAGTTCGACAGTTTACTTTTTTTGGTGATCACAATAAATGAGTCACAGTTCGTCCAATCCAGCTGACGTCGGGTGGGCGGATCGATCTTGAAATATTAATTATTGTTGATCCTGTTGTATGGCGACAGGCGAGAGGAACGATCCTCACATAATAATATCGATACTATGTGAGTTTCTTAAACTAGTGGTTTCAGTATTTGTTTATCACCCAGATTGATGCATATCGTAAGGTTTGAAGTGAAAAGTAGAAAAGCAGGTTTGTTTGATAGGAACCACTTCTTCTGCTCATGTCAACACGCGCAGAAATACTGAAACACACAAATAGCAGTCAGTCACACACACCAACAGAAAAGTTAGAGGTAGAACACAAGGGTTTGTGGCAGAGTTCACATCACGTGGGCTACACGTCTCAATGTGCACCCCAGTGTAAATAAATGTATTATTATAATAGCTTGTAATATAAAAGCAAATGTGTCCTTCAGACATTCCTAAGTTTGCCAGGAAAGCGATCAGAGACTGTTTTGGGACAGTCCTCAAAGCATTTGCTTGCTGTATCTTTCGATATCCAGTAAAGTATTAAATCCCATGAAGTCTTGAACACTATCCTCATAATGGCAAAAATGATATTTGATATTTCTAATCGGTTGCTATGTTCAGCCAAACACTGCTTTGACAATACTACTGCTGCTACAGTTCCTAATGTCGCCAACTGGTGGCGTTATTATTAGTTCTAAAATTCTAAGAGTTTGAATACTTGGATTTTTGTTCCAGTAAAGATTTCACAGTGTTGATTTATGTTCTATATAAGCACATACCTTGACTACATGTAGGTATTGACTACGAAAAAGGATATTGGGCATTTCCACTATTGTTCAGGGAAAAACAGTTTTGATCTTAGCAGTGGATGTTGTCACAATGGAACCTGACATTAAATAGCTTATAATATTTAGAGCTTATTATAGTTTTATTACAGTCATTTAAGCTGTAAAACATTTATGAAACAAACAATTAATTAAACAACAAAATTAAACAAAGGTAAGGTTTTAGGACAGGGCTAACTACAACATATATATGTAAAAATCGACACGTTTCAGAAAGGCGGGGCATAGAGGAGAAACAATAATGTACAGTTTGTGGAAAATAATGTTTTTTGAACCTTAAACCGCATAAACACATTTCATTACACCAAATACACCAAATAATGTTCTTTTTAGCAGTGTCATATGACCCCTTTAACACAATAATAGGTTTAAATTATCTTTTGGGGGTATTTTCACAGCCAAATTTAGTTTGTGATTAATTAGATTAATTAATTGCAGCACCCTGTAATTAATTAGATTAAAAATCTATCGACTGAAAGCCTTAATATATATATATATATATATATATATATACATACATTTTTTATTTTAATTAATTAATTCAAGAAGAAACCTCTGCTATAGGAAATTGGACTTTTTCCCTCAAAACCTTATAGATGCTAGTACATTGGCCCTTGTGGTAACCTCCCTTTGTGACCCAGTCTCCACCACAGTATATACTTCTTTGTGACACTAATACTGGCTAAATGTAAATTAATTATCTTTTTATCCAACATATTATTTTCCAGAAAGAGTTAACCATAAGAGTTAAAGAGAGAATAAAAGTTAACCATATTCACTTAGTTCAGCAAAAGGTCTTATACAAGAATAACTTCCAAGCAAAAAATTTTTTTTTTCTTACTATTTTTTGGGCTCTCATATGTATACAGCCAAATTGGAGACTGAGGTATATGCGTTTTTGGTTCAGATGGATAATGAGTGGGTGTTGAAGTTGCCGAAAAGCAGAAAAGGGCACTGTAATTATATCTGTTCCTTCCCTCAAAGATCTAAGATCATAGTGATCACAGTGTCACTGCACACCCAACCGCTTGTTAGCTGCTTACTTGTTAGGCCTATAACAATTTAATTTCTTAAATAGAAAACAGGCATTCTGTGGTGAATGGCAGACCTTTTTTCTGTAATTCAATTTTATCGCTTTGTTTCATGCCAAATATTTTAATTTGTGTGTGACTGTGTATTTTTAAGAACGATTTCTTTGTTTGGCACACTTCCCTCTTACTGCTGCCCATTTGGCATCATGCATGTGATCTAAACCTAACCAAAATTGCAACATTCCTCTGTAGTTGTTGCAACAATTGTAAGAAATTATCATGAGGTTTTAACCTGGTCATACCTCAGCAATTGAGGATTACTATGCACTATGGGGTTGCTGTGTGGCCGCTGACTGGAGACTATAAACACATGGTTGTGAAGTCTAGTCTTTTGTCTCCACAAGATCGTGAACTATCATTAATCCAGTGCTTCTGACCTCGGCAGGTTTATGAAATCATCAGGTGGATTTGCAGTGGTGCAGTGCTGTCTCCCCTTAGGATTTAGCTTGACCTTAGACATTTTCATTGAGAGTCACAGTCACAACCAGTAAAACATTGACTTTTAAAGTCTTCACCAAGAGCTTACTGATTTCACCGCTTTCCACCCTTTTTGTGTGGAACCCCCTGCTTTCTTTTGACATTAATTGTAAGCGTACATCATGTCCCTGCTTGAGTCCAGAGCTTTCCCACACTTTCTTTTCAAAGAAAGGAGACTCAGCCCAGCTAACAACTTTTGGTACCCAGAACATTTTGGTTATAAAATAAAACCGTAAAAATAACCATAGAGAATGTTCTGTATATGTTCTCTTATAGGTTGTCACAAAACAAAACTCCCTGAAATGTTCCAACAAATATCATTTTTGGTTACAAAAATCTACAGAAAACATTCCTAGAATGTTATTATTTAGATCCCAAAATAACCAGCTGGGTACAGTAAGCACTGATTGGAGAATTGAAGAAGCATGTATGTACACAGAATATTGAAGTTGCATATTTACCAACTGTAAACTCTGTTAAATGACAACAACATAGAGAGATTACTATAGTCTGATTGCAAAAAAAAAAATCCTAGAATGTTATTATTTAGTTTCTAAAATATCCAAGCGGGAACTATATGCCAATGTTAGGAACATTCTGTGTTTTCTGGAAGGAAAGTTAAGAAGAAAAAATATATTGAATTGTCAATCTTGAAGTTTTATTTCTTGTACTGATCCATCATGTGGAAAACTGCTTTTATTGTGCTCCAGGAAAGTTGAAACACTAAGGATTTGACTTTGCACTTTTGGGAAAATCTGTTTGCTTTGTTTTTATATTACAGACTGGCATTTTATTTTTAAGTGACAAAGGGTATTTCTGGTTCTGCTCGTATGAGAGAGAGTCAGCTGAGCTATTGTATAGGATTCAGTGTTTATAGTACACTGTCATTGCTTCTGTGCCATGTTGTTTCCCCAAATAGTTTTTGCTTCACATTTAATTTGTACTGGCGGAATCACTTTGAACATAATAGAACTTCTTGAACTTAATGAACGTTGTAGTTTTAGTGTACTTGATGTACAAAGTTTAAGTTGCATAATTATAGTTATTTTAAAACAACAGCTGTCAGTTTTTCTACATCTTCATATACCAGTATGATATAATAGAATTTATTGATGCTAAATTTAACATTAGGCCTCTGAGATGTTATGAAAAGCATATTGTGTATATATACACAATGCAGGATTTCATCCATAATAATAAGCATAATGCAGGGAAAGATTGTATACAGTTTTATTCAGTTTTGTCTCTTTAACATAGTAGAACAGCAGTTTCAGGACATATTCCACTCACATGCCCTATAAGTGCTTTATTTTTCATAAACAAAATTATTATTCTTTATTTTTTATAATTTCTCCAAAATTGCAAAATAATGTTTCAGTAAGCATTGCAGTATTCAATCAAATAAAATGAGATACAGTGTATCAGTGAACTCACACATCACACTGGTAATGTGCATTAAACTCTGAAAGACCATCCCTGCATGTGTGTTAATGTCATACACTTTCCAATTGTGCAGTATTTTCATTTTTAGAAATATTCAAGTCATTTTGATGCTATAGGTACAGACTGGAATTATAAAAAACGTAGATGTACACATAGTATTAAAGTTGCATATTTGAACTCTGTTTAGAGATTTTACAATAGTTTGATGGCCCAAAACAAAACACACTCATATAAAACAAAAGAAAATCAGTTGTTGCATTGATACAAGGAAAAATTGTAACATTTTAAAAATGCACTTCTCCAGTGATTTAATAATGCATTTTTCATGCAGTTTGTGGCGTATAACACTATATAAATTGTATATATATATCATTTATACATGTTCAAATGTTTCAGCACACCTATTATTAACTAGGATTATTTCATGTGTCAAAACCATGAGGTATTTGCAGAATTTAGGAAATTGCCCGTGATGTGTCTTACTAGTTTAATGCCCTGAGATTTAAGGCAGTTGTTGGTGAGGCTTTCACATCTCAGTCAGGTTTGTCCCAGAGAAATTCAAATTATTCATCATAATTAGAATGAACATCCACAATATTGTTTGTTTTTCCTGGGTCATCATTTAGTTGAGAAAGGGATAGTTCAATTAGTTGTGGTCTTATCAGATAAGCATGCCATCTAAACCTATGTTTGCGAATATATGAAATGTTTGAAACATCTGATTGTTTTAATGTTTAAAACATCTGTCCTGCATATTTATTTGATAAAACTGTGTTACAAAATATGATGACCATGTACACTAGTGTTCAAAAGTTTGGGGTAAGTAAGATTCACCCTTTTCTATTCATCAAAGAATCCTAACAAACATGGTTTCCACAGACATATTAAGCAGCACGGCTGTTTTCAACAATGATAATAATAAGAAATCAGCATATTGGAATGATTTCTGAAGGATTGTGTGACACTGAAGACTGGAGTAATGGCTGCTAGAACATTCAGCTTTGCCATCACAGGAATAAATTACATTTTAATATATATTAAAATAGAAAATGGTTATTTTATTGCAAAAACTATTTCACAATATTATTATTATTATTAATTGCAAAACGTATTTTTTAAATTCAGATTTTAATGCATTTTTGATGAGTATAAGAGATTTCAAAAACATAAAAAAATCGGTAAGAGCCCCAAACATTTGAACATACTGTAGTATATCCTGGTGCTTGGTTACTGTAGGTCTTTCAATGAAAGAGGTTATGAGTGTGCAAAATAGTCCTGCAAGACATGGCAGATTTCATTTTCTCTCTGCTGCAGCTTTGATCCACGAGGTTTATGAGAATGATGCGAAGAAAATAAGCAGCTTGCTGGTTTTCATTTGGCCTTGTACTGTGTCATATTACTGTTTGGTTGGCCCATGCAGGGAAAGAGTCTAGGTTGAACATGGCCTTGCCCCAGGTGTTGATGGATAAGGTGATGCAGAAAATCCCTATGATATTCATCATCACGCCAGTTTTTGCCTGAGAAAAACAAAATGTTAAATATCACTGAGTGAGTTTATTGGTCACTGGAGCAGCTGGGAAGGAACATTTTTTAGATGTGGTAAAATGACTTGTGGTTTGTCTATATATGGGGCCACATTTGTTTTAACAATGCTACGTCACTGACATAACTACTTATAAATGATTGATGTCTGGCAGCTGATCTTGTAAACTGTTTCCTCTGTATTATGATGAGTTTTTAAACACACTTTGAATATGGAAATAGGCTGAAATTGCCACTTGGGCTGAGAAAACCAGGGAACCCTTTTTTTTCTGTCTGGAATAAAATCGGTTGCCAGATTCTGGAACTCACCATGTCTGAAACCTTGAGGTATCCATAGGAAAAGACTATAGCGTTTGGTGGAGTTGCCACAGGTAACATGAATGCAAAGGACGCACTGAGTGTGCATGGCACCATGATGTAAAGAGGGTTGATTCCAACCGACTGAGACTGCGAAACAGAAACAGAAATGTCTGATGTACTTATAAAGCAGAAAACAAGATTTAATTGTGGACAGTGCTGACTCATATGTCTCTGATATAACTGCATGTTTTCTAAGCTCATCACAAAGTGTCTGTAATTGGGCTGTAATTCTTAAAGATTATAACAAACTGTGAGTCATGTCTGCACGGAGGCCAATGTTTCAGTGAAGCTTTGCACAGCTGGTGAGCAATACAACTTCACAGCTGATGCTATTTCAAGAATTTAAGCACCTGCCTAAAAATGATGCATAGAGATATGATTATCATATTTCATAATATTTTTTCGCATCTTTTGAAGATCTATTACTTGGTAAATATCAGAATTTTACAGGTTTCATATACCGGTCTTACCATAGAAGCAAGGACAGGAAGAAATAATGTAGCTGTGGCAACATTGCTGGTACACTCAGTGAAAATGGCAATCAAGAGGCACAGGATGATAACAATGGCCCAGGGAGGGATACTATGTAGGGGAGTCAACTGGTTTCCCATCCATCTGGATAGACCTGACTCCTGAGATACAAAAGAAATATATGAAGTCAGATGCAGGTCACAAATGGACTAAATAAAGAAAATGATGGTAGTTGTTTACCATTTTCATCATAAAGATAATTATAGTCAACATTTTGTTGTTGGCTAAACATTGGCTAAAACATAGTATGTTTTAGCCAATTAGTAATATTTTTTTATTATCAGAGTAAAGTATGAGATAGTGCTGGGCGGTTTGATGAAAAAAAAAAGTATCCTTTTTTTTTTTTAGGATTCTGTCGGTTTGACAGTTTATCGTGGTTTTTCCCTGACTGTGCCTTTATATTAATCAGAATGCATGAAACAGTTGCAGAACCACTGCATTTTAATCATGATCCAAACAAACATGCATATCCTATTGCTTGAGTGGTTTTTGATGTAAATTAGATTGTATACTTTTTTAATTTATAGCAAAAGCAGAATGGTCTAACCTTTGTGAAATGCTACATAAAACATCTGAACAAAACAAAAACAGCAGACGGGCTGAATGAGAATGCAAATTCACTCATTGACAAGAGATGGCGCTAACAGCAGCGATACCACGTTTCCTTCATCGCTGTAAACAAAGCAGTGCTGCGCTTTTAAATATGCATTATACGGAGATAAGATGAAAAGAAAATACCATCGAAACTTTTCTGAAGACAAGTCAGTTCCCCTCAAAGATACATTCATATAAACCCCTCACCCTCAGTTCAGCATTTAGAATTTTCTTCCTATATTTTGTGCATCGTGAGCTTGATCTGCCTGATACAGTATTTTCTCATCTTTGCATCCGTCTTCAGCGTCTCTGGCTTCTGTTAATGGCAGTTTACAGTTGGTCTATTTACCCAGTTAAAATTTTATTTAAATTAAAAAAATTATTTAAACTAATATGCCGTTTAAAAAAAAAAATCATACCGTTTGCGTAATTCAAGCCAGTTTACCGTTTGAACCGGTATATCGCTTAGGTCACAATTTGAGACCTAAATGTGCGGTCAGCGTTGCTTGCTGAAATTTTACGTTCGAAATCCAGTCATTTCAATAGAAATCCATGTGTGATGGAAAACATTTCCCCACATAGATTTTGCATTGGCTCAAGTTGGTCATGCGAATTTGCTTCATTGACAAACAGAAAGCTACTTGGGAAGTGATCTCTATGTGGGCCATGCTGTATGCATTCCTACACTATTGACTACGGACAATACAGCCCTTTTCCTTGCTTAATTTCACTAATGTGACCGATTTCTAAGCATATTGCCACTATTGTAAATGTAGTGTTAAATAGATGCACTATTATAAACACATTGTAATTTTATTTATCCTGTAATTTAAAGTATGTTTGAATAAATCTTCTGTCAAAAATGAAATTTGTTTGCACACTTCAGAAGCCATTTTCTCAAAAACAGGTTATGACAGCCACAATTTAAATGATTATCTTCAAAGCAGTTTAAAGAAACATAATAGTTATGATTTTAAAGCAGAGACATTATTTTTTCATTGAGTGCTCTCACCTCGCTACCTTTGGCCAGGGCAAATCCTCCACCTAGGAGCAAAACTATGTTCCAGGGTAACTTCTTTTGAGCTACTTTCCAGGAGAGCAGGGCTGGACTGGGCGCAGAAGAGAGTTGAGGCTCTGTAAATTAATATATGTAGTACATCGAGTCAACCCAAACCAGAACAATAGATCCAAACTCTCTGAGTCTTCTTTGTAGACCTTTTCATTGTGTAAAATTCTTCTTACCTGTTTCAGATTCAGTTGATGACCAGAAGCAAAGCCGGGGTGGTTTAGATGGCAGAATGAAGAGCAACAGGGCAATGAAGACTGCAACTGTAGCATCTGTCACATATCTAAACGTACGGAATATTAAACACCAAAAAGTCCTATTATTATTCCAATATTTTTGGAATAATACCTGCATACATACTCTTGTTAAATATGAATATACATATTTTATTGATTTATTTTGATCACTAACATGGTTAATGACTTTGATAAATTGCAATTTTGCAATAAATTAATCGATCTAACTAAGCATGTAGTGTAAATCATACTCTGCTTCGGTGTTAAAGGTGTGTGTTGCCCAGCCTGTTACAAATCCAGGATCTCGAGTAAACCACAGAGCTACAAGCAAACTGAAGAGAGCCAGAACGCTGAGTTCGCCAAAACACATCGGTCCCAGCTGAAGATGCTGCTCCCGGATCACGTTATAGGCGGCTATTTCCTTCTCTGACTTTACCGCTCCACATCCCCATGTCTTCCTAATGCTGGAGACATGAATAAAGCACTTCATTAAAGGAGTGGAAAAAGAAAATGTGAAATGTAACAAATCAATTATCTATCATACTTGAATCCCATGAAAATGAACTGAAGATAAAGCCAAGCTATCGTCAGCATGATGATCATGTTGGGGAAGGCAAACCCAAACCATGAGGCAAAGTTGATGACATCACCATTGTCAGGAAATAATCTGAGGCAAATAAATGAAAGGGTTCAGTTTCTGGAAACAAAATGGTAGAAGTGAAGTGTTTATTCAGTACTCACTGGTTCATCTGACCCTTCAGTACTAGGTTAGGTCCAGTGCCTGTGAGTGTGGCCGTTCCCCCAACGCTGGCCGCATAACACACACACAGAGTCATTCCTTTAGCCATGAGCCGCTTCTCTGCTGATTTCTTTTGTTTGGCCTCTGGTGAGACATCCAGCATGCGTAGAACCACTAAGAAATAGGGAATGCACTGAGTGATGATAGTTCATCCAAAAATGAAAATTGTGTCTTGAAATGAAAACTACTATACTGTTCAAAAATATGGGGTTGGTGAGATGGTGAGAAAAAAAGCCCCTGGGGATAAAAGTTTAAAAACATGATACATTACTCTCATACAGTGGTGGACGAAGTACACAAATCAAGTACTTGAGTAAAAGTATAGATACGTATAATAAAATATTACTCCAGTAAAAGTAAAAGTACTCAGTTTTCAATTTTACTCGAGTGAAAGTACAAAAGTACTTGATTTCAGTAACGAAGTAAAACTACTCCGTTACTGTCCACCACTGCTCTCATAACCTACAGTTCAAAGGTTAGTCAGTAAGTTATTTGGATGTTTTTAAAAGAAGTCACCAAGAAGTCACCTTGCTCACCAAGGCTGCAAAAAAACACAACATTAAAACAGTAATGTTGTAAAATATTATTGCAATTAAAATGTAATTTATACATGTGATGGCAAAGCTGAATTTTTTTAAGTTTAATTTTTTTTGCTGATTTGGTGCTCAAGAAACATTTCTTGCTTTAATGTTTTAAATGTGCTGTTTTTAGTGGATACCATGATGCAATTTTTTTTTTTCAGGATTCTTTGATATTTAAATAGAATTGGTTTGAAATAGAAATTTTCTAAAACTATTAAAAAAATTACTATAATCAGTAATCACAACCTTTTATCTCACTATTGTGAGTTATTGTGAGAAATAAACTAAATTCTGAATTGTTAGATATAAAATCACAATTGTGAGAAAAAAATCTGAATTGTGACATAAAAAGTCACAATTACCCTTTTTTTTACACCTTTCAGAATTGTGAGATGGGAACCCAGAATTCAGAATTGCAGATATAATTCTGAAAGATAAACTCGGAACTCAGAATTCTGTGTTTGTATCTCATAAATCTGACTTTCATTCTGAATTGCAAGAAACATTCTGAAAGATAAGATAAAAATTATAAAATAATTTTACAAAAAAAATAAAAAAATACAATTAATTTGTGGTGGAAACTGGCTTTAATGCTCCCTTTCTAAATAAAAGTTTCTTTCAATTTTTTTTTTTTTTTTTTTTTTTTTTTTGTGCCCACAAACAATAATATATATGGTGGCACTTTTTTTGTAAAAGAAGTATTATTTTTATAAAAATAATTGATAAAAGTAGTATTATATTATATTATTTTATTATTAATATTATATTAATATAGTTAATATAAATTAGTATATTTATACACTTTATTGTTATTGTTATTATTATTATTATTATTATTATTATTATTGTTTTACAATTGATAGTTTCTTCTAAAAATTTTATATTTTTGTTATATGCTAATATTTTGTTTTATAAAAATATGATGTATAACACAATTTAATATACACCACTAATTTTCGTAACTGTATAAATATCTTGACTGTCTCTTTTCATTTTTTTTTTTTTTTTTTTTTTTTTTACTGACCCCAAACTTGAATGGTAGTATATGTACTGCTAAAATACATCTTATTGCATGGACCTCATAAACAATTCTTCGCCTGACCTTCTGTGTCTCTGTCATTTGCCGTCTGTTTGTATTCCGCCTCAGGGGCCTGGGGCCGTTCCTCACCACAGGTTGTCTGTGATGACTCTGTCTCCTGTTTGTTCAGCTGTTCCAGCACAGCCTGCACTATGGGGACCATCATGGCCGTAGTAGCCGTGTTACTGATCCACATGGAGAGGAAAGCTGTCACCCCCATGAAGCCCAGCATCAGGCTGTATTAATACAAAGGAAGCAATCAGAATGTGAATACAAACATGAAATCTATATGAGTAAAGATTGGATTTAACAACCTATCAATGATTGTACCCATTACAGGGTTTAACTTACAGCGCTGGGCGCACCCCAACAATGAGAAGCACTCTAAGGGCGATGCGTTTGTGCAGGTTCCAGTGCTCAACTGCCACAGCGACCATCAGTCCACCCACAAACAGCATGTTAGTGTCCTTCAGGTATTGCATACACACCTAGAGAACCAAATCAAAGCCTTAGCTTTTTGATGTGTGCTCTTTTGTTGTTCATCTCTAATTAATTTGATGCCTTTCTTAACCGGAAACACTAAAACCAACTTACCATTTTGGACTGCATGATGCCAAGCATGGGGAAGAGGACAGCAGGTAGCAGTGAAGTGACAGCTAAAGGAAGAGCCTCAGTACACCAGTAAACTGCCATCAGTATGATCACATAGGCACAGCTGGCCTCCTGGAAGATGGAAACGTGCTCTTTCAAAACTGCATGCTAGTATGATTCTAGACATATTTTGGGGACATGTTGTTATGGGTACCTGTGTTTTGTGTTTGCTTTAGTTGGACTTTGAGTTTTCACTGTTTCTAGATCAGTTGTTTTGTCTGTCATTCGTTTCTATGGTTACTCATCGTTTTGTTAGTGTTTGCACCTGGTGTTAATTTAGTTGATTGGTTTGATTCAGTGTATTTAAGTCCTGTGTTTGCTTCTATTCTTTGTTCTTGTTGCGTTTAGCCTGGTTGTTCTGTTCAGTTCCTGTTTCCAGTTTTGAGTTTGCGTAAATAAATCTAAACTGCTGCATTCACCTCATCCTTATTTGTAACCATTTTGTGACAGAAGAACTGGTCCCAAAGGATGGATCTAGCAGCAAAAAGAATCCCCCTCCTCTCGCAGGGGAACCAGTCCATAAAGAGGCACCCACAGGAGTTTCTGAACCTTTACCATCTCATCCCTTATGATGATAACTGCCTGTGTGTGGTTTCCGGACAAGCCTCAATGCTAAAACGAGACTGTGCTTGCCCGGAAATGAGCTTCTAGGGACTTTAATGGAGTACGTGGAGTGGGTACTCCTTCATAATGGTTCCCTCTTTACCATCCATGAGAGTGAGGAGGAGATCAGCCCACCAGCTCAGCTGCAGCAATGCTTAAGCCCACCGTAGACCATGAGCTTGAGTCTGCCACGATACAAGAGCTAGAGCCAATGCCAGTCATTTCTACCTGTTTCATTTATCTGCACGGCCTCTGCTTCACCAGCAGCACCACACTTTTAGAGTCTTTGTTTCCACCCTGTCCTGAATCTCCTTTGTCTCCACTGCTTCTGCCCAGCCCTGAATCTCCTGAGTCTCCACTGGTTCCAGCCATTCCTGAATCTCCTGAGTCTCCACTGGTTCCAGCCAATCCTGAATCTGATGTGTCTCCGCTGGTTCCAGCCAGTCCTGAATCTGATACACTGGTTCTGCCCAGCACCAAGTCTGTGTCATCATTGATGCTCCCACCCAGCCTCCCTATCCCGCCGCCTCTTCTAAAACCACAGAGTCTTTTGGCTCTGCCTCCAATGGTTCCCTCCAGCTCCTCGGCTCTATGTTCTCCACTTTGCAATGTGGATGAGTCTAAGATCTCAGTCTCCATCTCTGTTCTGGGATGTCGGTCCCATGGCTCCACCTTAGTCCTCCGAGCCCTGTACTCCACCTCAGCCTTCCGACCCTTCAGTGCCTCCTTGGTGCCACACTCCCTCGCCTCCACCAGGTTCTGTCAATTCTCTGACTCCACCGGGCTCCCTCGTCCCTCCGGCTACATCTTGGTCAGTTGTCAACCTGCCTCCACCACGGTCTTCTACTCCTCTGGCTATGCCTCGTCCCTCCATCCCTTTGGCTCTGTCGGGCACCTTCTTCCCTCTGGCTTCATCTTGGTCCTTACTCCCTCTAGCTTCGCCCTGGCCTGCTAGACCCCTCAAGTCTGCAGCTCTACCTTGGCCCTCCCGGTCTCCGCTGTCACTCCGGGTCTCCATCTCCTTAGCTTCACCTGGGTCTCCACCTCCTTTGGCTCTGTCTCAGTCTGTAGTATCCCTGGTTCTGCCTGGCAAGGCTCCACCATGGCTCCTCCCTTCCTCGACTTTGCCGTGCACTCTAAAAAATCCTGGGTTATTTTTTTAACCCAAATGCTGGGTTGAGACTTTTGGGTCATTTTTTTGGGTTATTTTTTCAGTGTTTGGGTAGTTTTTGTGTTACCCAGCTCCTGGGTCAAATGTAACAACCCAATGTTTGGGTAGTTTTTTTTAGTGTGACCCAGCTCCTGGGTCAGACATAACAACCCAATGTTTGGGTAGTTTTTGTATTACTCAGATCCTGAGTCAGACGTAACCCAGCGGTTGAGTTATTTATCGCTGGGATTTTTCCTTCTCTTCTGGAGAGAACAGTTCTAAGCGCCATCGAATTGATGCATTTCTACGGTAAAATACAGGTTTGTGTACATTTTATTTTATATATAAAATCATTACTGTGCTGTATATCGTTCAATTACATACAGAGCAACATACAGGCGTGCGGTGTAATCTAATCACCTAACATCGGTCTTATCTCGTGATGGAAAAGCCTGATACTCTGCATAAAATAAACGATTTTATTCATAAAGATACAAAATACAAATACTTTGGATGTTAAAATATTTCCTCAGAGCTGTTTACTGTTT
>NW_015552566.1:594632-597369 GCF_001515605.1 Sinocyclocheilus anshuiensis
GACTCCAGCTCGGGCACGAGAGCCAGCGCCGTTACGGTGGAAACAGAATAACAGACTGGTCGTTTACACGTGAATTACTTCTGTTTAATATTTACTTTTAATGTTTGTTAAACGAGTTTAAATGGGCAATATGTATACATACAAACGATAAACAATGCTGTAAATGATAAATAAAGGAAGTTATCATGCAAACCAGTGGTTGTGTGGAGTATTTTACAAAAGTTTAGTGGATTTAAGTTAATCTGTAAACATTATTTCATGTATAAAGTAAAAAATAAGCTATATTATAATAAAAATGAATCAACCCATTAGCTGGGTTAAATCAACCCATTATGATGGGTTAAATAAACAACCCAATTTGCTGGGTAAAATTAACCCCATATGTGTTCTGTCCTATATTTACCCAGCCCTTGGGTTAAAAACAAGGTCCTAGTCCTTATGCTGTGGGTTTCATTCTGGCTTTTTCCACCTTTAACTCCGCCCTGGCTCTGACTGCTTCAGTCTCCACCCTGGCTGCTTCTTCCTTCGTCTCCACACTGCAACCCCCCCCCCCTCCGCCCTTCTCTGTTGAACCTTTTGTTTGAGGCACGAGGATGTGTCTCCTTGTGGGGGTGGGGGTGGATACTGTTACGGGTCATCTGTGTTTTGTGTTGGTTTCAGTTTCCTTTGTCGTTTTTCATTAGTTTCAATGATTACTCATGGTTTTGTTGGTGTTTGCACCTTCATTTAGTTCATTGCTTTGTTTTAGTGTATTTAAGCCCTGTGTTTTCTTCTGTTCTTTGTCAGTTATCATTGCGTTTAACATGGTTGTTGTGTTCAGTTCCTGTTTCCAGTTTTGAGTTTGTGTAAATCTAAAGTGCTTAGATACCGCCTCATCCTTATTTGCAACCATTTTGTGATGCATATCATTTTATTTTTTATTTTTTCCAGAATGTTTTAGTATTTGATATGATCTTTTGCTTGGAAAATGGAAAAAGCAAAGATGAAATGTACCAAATGAATTGTCTATCTGGCTCATACTTAGAGCAAAGCTATCATTAGCATGATCATGTTGGGGAATGCAAACACAAACCATGAGGCAAAGTTTTTTTTCCCCTTCCAAATACTGTATTTTATTTAAGTTATTGTCTTTTTTATTAATAAAATAAATTACAGAGTGTCCTAGTATTTTAACGACGATGGTGCTCATGTTATCCAGCATGATTTTACATTTATCTAAAGTGTATCTTGTGATTCAATGAACGCAAGGACATCTGTTTTTGATTATTTGTACAAAGTAGTTCTCATAATCAGTATCACAAATTTACTGAAGTTGCAAAGGCAAATTTACTGATTTTAGTGAAGTGCTCTTTGTTTTATGTTTATTATTTTGTCTTTTTTGACCCCATTGTAGTTTTAGATCCCTGTTTAATATGTTAAACATGATCTTTGCTTAACACTCTTAAAAATAAAGGTTCTTTATTGGCATCAATTGTTCCAGGAACAACCTTTAACATTCCCAGAACCTTTCCATTGGACAAAAGTCTCTTTATAGAGGAAAAAGGTTCTTTAGATTTTTAAAATGTTCTTTACACTAATCATAATTCACTGAAAGGTCCTTTGGGGAACCAAAAGTGATTATTCTATGGTATCACTGCAAAAAACGTAACTATTTTTGAGAGTATAGGCCTGGCAATAAGGATTTTTTTCGAGAAGTGATTTTTGATCTAACTGTCAATGGGAGCAGTTAATATGAGCACTGTCTCAAATATGCACATGAGGGTCATGACCACACATTGACTCTGAGTCAGGAATTTAGACTTGTGTGTTCCCACGCTTAAACATACACAATGACAAAGGGTTAAAAAAAAACAAATTTGAGGCACAATGAATTATTGTACATGGAGGCCTCAGGGTATTAATGTAGTCTCCATGTATTAAACAGAATTTGTATTAAACAGCATTTGTATATGCAGTGTTTGACAGGTGCATAAAAACAATCAATAACCTCAGACAAAAGCATACAAAATCTATAATAGAAGTAATTAGACAAGTGTAAGAAGTCATTTAATTCAAGCACTGAATTAAAAAGTTGTGGAAATTTAGTTTGATACATACCCTTGTGTTGATGACCACTGGGAGTGGAAGAAAAATCAAAGGAGTGAAGAAAAGAACTATCCCATTCTTCAAGTTCCATATGGATTTTAGTGTTGGGATCATCTCAAAATAAAGAAAGTTTGTGCATATAAAGTAAGTTTAACAGTGTTGGACACGTCCTTTTAACCTGCTCTCTGGGGTGGAGTAGGAGAGAGAGAGTGAGTGAGAGAGAGAGTGAGTGAGAAAAGCAATTATTATTACAGACTCCTGCACACAGCCAGCTTTGAAATCATATTCTTATCTTTAGAACTTGATGATACTGTAAGGAAGCAGCTGCTGTTTCTGGGATGTGTAGATTTAGCAGAAGAGTGGATGTAATTTACCATTGTTATAGACCTGTGCTTGTTTAGAAGTGATATTAACAACTTTGCCTTGAACAAAAGTGGTTACAAAAGTTTTATTCAACTGTGTTTCATCGTTTAAGATGAAATAAATCCATGAACTCAAATGTTTAGTTGCATGCTGATTGATGAATTCTTGTTATAATCAAGTTAGAAGTAAGGGAGTAGTTTTGACACTTTTTGCTAGTGAATATTCCCCAGAGTAGCTGTATTTTTGAAAGTACTTTTTTTTTTTTTTTTTTTTTTACACAAACCCTTAA
>NW_015552566.1:597550-618700 GCF_001515605.1 Sinocyclocheilus anshuiensis
GACACATACCTTAAAGTCTGGAATGCATATTGTCACAATTTAACCTGCCATAAAATAGCATATTATAAATTTTGCTAAATTTAAACCATAATTAAAATGGAATACAGTGAATTTGGTGTAGGATTCTGAAACAATTTTCACTCAGAAATTGCTAGTAAATTTCAAAAATACTTACAAAGAAATGTCAAGCAACACAGTGACTTGACAGTGTGTTGCACATGACATGACACTTTTAAGTAAAAAGACAGAAACAGCATTTTCTTTTAAAACTTCTATTTAAACGAATAAAAATGATTTTATTTTGGTTCACTTCTTACCCAAAAGCTAAAAATTTGATGATTCTGAAGTTGTAGATCGGAGAACAGAATTTGCATAAAATTTAAATTAAAGAGGGGTTTGAAAACCACTTCTATAGAAACCACACACTTGTGTAACTGGACATTTCATCCAAAACGTAGTTTTATAATAGCGACAATTTCCGAACCCCCCATAGTTGAGTTTTTGCATAGTAAAAGCTAAGAAAATCTGACTATACTGAAACTGAAGATTGTATAGGCTACATAATTTTCCATAAGTTTTGTTTGTTTGTTTGGTGGGTCTGTGACTATGTATTTAGAACGTTAGAGTAGCTCTCAGTTATAAGTCTTACAACAGAATTAATAGCAGGACGCCCTCTAGTGGATTTCTTTAGGCAACAGGTTTATTTTTCGGAGTCAGCATAAGATACTAGTCATGTATCAGCGGCATGTCATGTGATTATAATAAGCTGCTCAGTAAATTGCAAAATGGGTACAAGTACTTTATCATGCCGCCTGTGAATAGGCCTGTAACTAAACGTTATATATATATATTTTTTTGTATTTCTCAATCTCACCGTTTCTCTTGCTCTTGGCCCCCCACCACTACAGATTTTAAATATCTCTCATGCTTCAGCTCATGCTCTGGAGTCTGGACTATTTTTTATTAGAAGTCATGTTCATATTCGCATGGCCATATGTTATATAACAGTGGTTCTCAGTCGGGGGTCAATCCGGGGTCCCTAACAAAGATGAATCAAAATGACAATATAAGTTTAATGCTTGTTTATTTATTTGTTCTTTTATGATCTCGAGGGGACTTGTATTATGAAACAACTCTACTGGCTGAGAATCACACGGCCTGGGAGCGCACGCACAGAGATGAGAGTCACGTGACGCTCTGAACTCAACACTATGGCTTCTGAAGACAACAAAATATTGTCTACTTCTTAGGAAATTTTTGTGCGGTTATGGTGGTTCTCAAAGTACTGGAAATTCAATTTATACATCCCGCAAACATGGGACTTGGCATCGTGATGGTAGCTGTTCCAGAGCGCAGTTGCTGACAAGCAGCAAACAGTGCAGAGGTAAGCAACAACAACAGCTTGATGGACTGATCTCCTCTTCCAAATGTTTGCAAAACGGTGGTGCTTGTGTGTTTACATGAACCAAACAAGTTGTGGCGTAATGTATAGTGCAGTGCTCCTTTGAATCTGTAACTTTACAAGCGAGAACTGACAGAAGTGCACTATTTCCTTGTTGTCTGTAAGAGGAACTGAAAATGTAGAAATTAAATGCAGAAATCAAAGATGAATGTATGTACTACATTTTACACTTTCGATCTTTCGTTTTGGATGTTATAAATGTTTATTATTTTTGATGAAGTATGGAAGAATACAGTCACATGGTAATGCTTGACATTTAGTGATGACATCAGTGTCCTCGACAAATCATTAGTTGTTGCTATCCTGAAGATGATTTGATCCGCAAGCTTCTACTGATACATATTTTGTATTGTTATTTGCATAACATTATTTTATTTGAACAATAAAATAATTCTATAATTATTAAATACTGTAATTATTTTGTTTCCATTATTCTACAGGATTTTATTTTAAAATAGTTTACATCTGTACGTCATAAACATTGCATTTAAATGTTTTTATTATTATTATTAGTAATAGTTTTAGTAATATGCATTGTTGCCTTACAGTGTTGAGTGGATTTCTTCTAAAATGTAATATGAAACTGTACAAATTATGCTACTATAAATAGTGTAATCAGTAACAATATTTAGATTACACTTTTAAGATCATCTGTGATAAAATAACTTTTATTTGGATTTCACACGACTTGCACAAAGTACATTAAGTATATTATTCAAGTTTGCAGTGGATATAAAACACACTTTCCATGTATCTCCATACAAGTCCATTTTTTATTCATTATTTTATGTCATGAACATATGTGTAATAGTGTCTACAGAAACTGATAGTAGTATCTTTAGTGCTTTTCTTTTAACTTCCTGTCCTGACATTTTTTTAGATTCTTATAGGGGCCTACAAGGGCTACAGTCTGGTTAACTTAAAGAGATCATGGAGTGGCTAGCACCAGCCTTGGAGAGGGACCTGGGTATTGATCAGCGGCAGACTAGACCCAGTCAGCGACCCAATGAACTGGTGGTCCTGGTCCCAACTCGATGGGTAATGGCCCTGAGAAACAAGAGAGTTACTCGCTGTGCGCGATACGAGTGCTTCAGCGAGGGGGAAATCTGCACTCTCCTCCAGCGCTCTCAGATGAAATTGCCATCTGGTTGGACACGTGTTTGTATCCATGGCCTTAGAAAGCGCAAACTGGGATACCGATTAGCCAGGGAGCCAGGCTGCCATGGGGAGGGACTCTCACAGGACACTTTCATGACTCTGATGCAGGGAGTATCCCAGTCTAATTTCAGGTACAATACTTTGTCTTTTCTAGATGTTTTTGTGAGAATATATTTGTGTAATTGTTGTGTTTTTAATTCTGTTGATTAAAACAATCTGTTCAAAATCACCTTGTATTCAGATTCAAAACGTTCACTATATATCTGATGTTAGAATTGGATATTTTATTGTGCTTGCTTATTCCATATAGAATTCTTCTCTGTGCTGTTACTTTTATAATAACAATGGTCATTTGGTTAACTTTTTCAATCAGTGTTGACTTGTAATATCCTTTTTTATTTCATTTTCAGAAATCTGTGGCGTGAAGCTTACATGACTCATGTGCAACCATATGCCGATTCCATTGAGCAAACACCTGTTTTGGCCATTGATGCTGTTCGCCAAGCCTTACAGAAACTGTTTTGCTCCAGCATTATCTCTACCGATCGAATGTCACCGTCCCTCTCTCCAGCCAAAGAGAAGGAGAAAGACAGCCCATTCCCATCCAACTGCTCAGCTCTTAAACAAAGTACTGACAGTTTGTGTCCAAATGTGCTACCTGCAGAATGCTTGCTGGAGTCGGAGGAGGTTCTTTATGTGGTTTTCCCGTACACACAATACACTGTTCATGACATTGTCACTTACAGTCCAGCTAAGCTGGCTAACAGCCATGCTAAGATATTGTTCATTTTGTACCAACTACTCATAGCAGTGCGCGAATGTCATGCCTCAGGGCTACTGTGTGGCGAACTCTCCTTACTTGACATTGCAGTTGATGAGCAGCTCTGCAGTCGCCTAAAGATATCTCTGGCACATTATGAAAAGTTTGGAGAGTACAGGGATTCTGTGCCGCATGCATTAGGAAGTAAAGCGCCAACAAGTGTTACAGCAAAAAACAGTCAGAGTCATAACAGTGGTGTGAGTGAACATCTTTGTAGAAATTGTCTGGATGAGCTCAAATCTCTGGTCTTAGACTGGGTTAATGGTCAAGTCAGCAACTTCCAATATCTGATGGAATTAAACCGACTGGCAGGGAGGCGTGAGGGAGACCCAAACTATCACCCGGTTTTACCTTGGGTGGTGGATTTCACTGTGCCATATGGAAGGTTTCGTGATCTCAAGAAGTCAAAATTTCGTCTGAATAAAGGTGATAAACAACTGGACTTCACGTATGAAATGACCAAAGAAGCACTAGCAGCAGCTAATGGAAGTGGTGGAAGCAATTTTGCCTCAGACCTTGGTGGGCCGGTAGTATCTGGTGGGTCAGGCCAGTTGGATCACCTCCACGTTCCCCATCATATCTCAGATGTTCTGTCAGACATAACTTATTACGTCTACAAAGCTAGACAGACACCTAAATCTGTACTGTGCAGCCATGTTCGTTCCCAGTGGGAGCCCAATGAATATCCAGCTAGTATGGAACGTATTCAGAGTTGGACCCCAGATGAATGCATCCCAGAATTTTACACGGATCCCTCAATATTCCACTCCATTCACCCAGACATGCCAGATCTTGATATACCTTCATGGTGTAACTCCTACGAAGAGTTTATTGCTGTGCATAGACAACTGCTAGAGAGTCAAGAAGTGTCTCAACAGTTGCATCACTGGATTGACCTGACATTTGGCTACAAGTTATCAGGTAAAGAAGCCATCAAAGCTAAGAATGTGTGCTTGCACTTGGTGGATAGCCACACCCATCTCACCAGCTATGGAGTTGTGCAACTGTTTGACAACCCTCACCCACCTCGTCTTGCACCTTACCAGTATTCACCTCCAGAACCTCCCCACTTTGGGCCTGTCAACGTAACGACCTGGCACATTCCACCACTTGAAACCACAATGGATGGTATGGATGGACTGGTCCCAGAAACAACAGGTTGTGAATCCAGTGGGTGGTCAGTTGTAGGCCGGGACGAGGAGCTTGAGCAAGCAATGGAAGCCCTTGACTTGAGTGGCTCGTCATCATCTAATTCTGTTCCAATCCCTTTGGCTGGTTCTGCTGGTGGAAAGACCAGTGGAGAGAGTATTGCTTTGGCTCTGTCTCCTTCTCATGGTTCTTACCCTGGTGAAACACCTGGAAATGTCACAAATACCCTAGGATCAGGTATTAGAGCATCCATGCTTCACAGAGCAGCCTCTGTTGGTAAAAGGCCAGAGGCTTCCAATTTTGAGGATTTTAAAATAATCCTGCCAGAGGGATTTAAACCTTTGCAGCCTTTGGAAGAGTTAGAAAAGCTAAACAACTTCTTGGTGAAAGGTCTACACTGTCAAGCCCAGCATACGATGGGTCTTGACACGAACAAGAAAGACTTGAGACCTGTACTGAAAGTTCCTCTGTCATTTGCAGATCTTTTCCAGAGAGATATACAAGCCTTGGGTGTTCTCATTGCTGAGATCTTTTATTCCTCCAAACAGCGGGGACTGAGACCTGGAACACATCTGAGTGATCGATTTCAAGCAGTATTGAAGCTGTGCTCTACAAACCTTCGAGATGTTCCACTACCACTCCATCATGCACTAGAGTCACTTCTCCACAAGCATTGCTCTAAGATAGAAACATTCACAATACACCCGCATGGACTACCGTATCTGTTCAAATATGACCCTATTTGTGAGGGTCTTCCACCGCCAAACCCTTGGCAATTGCTTAGTCCCGTTCTTTCCCCTCTACCCTTTCCAGCATATTTTCCAACACTGCACAGATTCATATTTTCCTACCACGCCAAGATGGAGTCCATTAACAGTGTTCAGGGCCGTGACATTGTGTTCAACTTATGGCAACAGCTGGAGACACTTCTCAAGGACAACATAAATGCAGAGGGGCTTGAGATTCTTCTACCCTTTGTGCTTTCTTTGATGTCAGAGGAGACCACTGCTGTTTATGCTGCCTGGTACTTATTTGAGCCTGTGTCCAGGGTTCTTGGGCCTCGCAATGCCTCCAAGTACCTACTAAAGCCTCTGGTAGGTGTGTACGAGAATCCCAGATGCCTTCGAGGCCGCTTCTACCTCTACACGGATTGCTTTGTGCTGCAGCTTATTGTAAGACTGGGTTTGCAAGCCTTTCTTTCCTGCCTTCTTCCACATGTTCTGCAGGTCATCACAGGCTTTGAAAGCTGCAATACAGCTGCAGGGACTGAATGGGAGGGCTTGAAGGTTTTAAGGGGAGCTGCTGGTGCCTTAGATGAGGAAGAGGAGGACTATGAGTGTGACGATGGGAGGCCGTCTACTGCCACATCATCTGGCAAAGTAGGAGGAGGCAGTGGAGGTGGTAGTGGAGGTGTTGGTGGAGACCAAGGTCTTGTGGATTACTCCTCAGGCATCAGTCTCAACGACCAGGTTTTTCTGACTGAAGGCGAGGACTTTCAGAATGGCTTTTATGTGAATAATAGTGCATCTGGGGCAACAATGGCGTTGGGCGCCAAACAGCAGAACCAAAGCCTAGCAAACAAAGATCAAGACCAGGAATCTCTCAGTGTGGGGAAACTGAGTGACAAGAGCAGCGCTAGTGAGGTGTCCATTGGAGACCGTGCAAGTTTAAAGTCTGCTGACAGCAGTCAGGACCTAAAGCAAGCTAGTGATGGTGAGGATGGTGGAGAGCTTGAGGATGAGGAGACAGTGGAAGACCAAGAAAATACAGTGCAAAGGGTGCCCAGTCTAGAGATGACTCTTTCAGTTTGCACAGAGGAGTCTGAGGCAACCGTGGTCACACTTGAGGGAGACATCATGAATGGAATTGTGCAAGAAGATGCAGAGAAAAACATGGAGGAAGAAGACACTGAACATGACCCTTTAGAAGATTCTGAGGAAAAAGAACACAAGATACTTTTAGGTGAGTCAAAACAGATCTTTTTGTAATGTTTGTGCATTCCTTTGATTTATTTGTACATGTTTAGTATTCAAAGTAGCAGTATGCCTGAATTATGCAGTAACAAAAAATATATTGTGTTTTCCAGACACTGTTTGCAAAACTGTCAGATGGCTGTCTGCAAAACTGGGGCCGACATTGACATCTCGATTCATAGCTAGGAACCTGCTGAGACTTCTTACTACATGTTACATAGGTACAATTTCTGAACTGCATACACATCTCTATGTTCTGTGGTATTTGGTGGTTTTAGCTTAATTTATTATCTCTGTTATAAGTAATCTTTTCTTTTTAAGGTCTTGATAAACACCAGTTCATGCTCTCTGCAAATGAGGAAAATAGCCTTGAGAGCGTAGGAAGTGTATATGAGAAGAAGCCAGTTGTTGGTGACCAGACTGCACGACCAGTCCTCGAGTGTCTTATTTACATAGCACATCTCTATGGAGAACCAGTCTTGACTTACCAATATCTACCCTACATTGGTTACCTGGTAACTTGGAAATCTCTGAGGCTCACTGATTAACAGTTCGGCTTGTAAAATTTCTTTTTCTTTATAGATTTTTACTTAAAATTTTACTTCCTTGAAACTTGCAGGTCTCTCCACCTTCTTCTTGTCGTTTGAACACTCGAAAGGAGGCAGGGCTTTTGGGTGCAGTGGTACTCACTCAGAAGATTATAGTGTTCCTGTCAGACACCACTCTAATGGATATGCTGATGAAGATTAACCAGGAGGTTCTGCTGCCTCTGCTGGATTTGTTAACATCAACTAAGATGGGGTAATAGCTTACATATAGTGCATCAGTCATAGTCAGGAAGTTAAAAAAAGAAAGTTGGCAAATTATATATAAAAAAAAGCTGTCCTCTGACTTTTTTTTCCCTCTGTGTTCAGCTTTCCTAGTGGAGTGCAGACTCGTTCCGCTGTGTGTATAAAGACTCTGAGCCTCATGGCACTGATCTGTCTGCGGATTGGCCGAGAGATGGTACAGCAGCACATGGCAGAAACCCTATCCAGGTTCTTCCAAGTTTTCCCCTTGCTGCAGTGTCTGCAAAATCAGGTAACCAAAGACAATTTACAATATTGTATAATGTATAATTCAGTCCTTTTTTTTTTGTAGGGATGCATGCTTTATTAATATTTGTAATCATATGATATTATAGAGGTTTTTTTTAGTTTATCTGGATATTGCATATTTAATTGCTCAATCATGCTCACTTAATCTATTTTTACATTTAACCTTTGCCATCATATAACACTTACCATAAAGTTCATCTTTAAAAACTATAATTTTATAATTTTACAACACGGTTAGATGTACTTTTATGCACATCTTAACAGTATCCTATTTTCATACTGTAGAATAAAATGTTGTGATGTCTAAATTCACTTATAGCATTTTAAACAGTTGGTTTTAGTTTTATTAAATGTTTTATTTGGTTTAATTTATTTAACAAAAAAAGTATTGGAAATAATTTAGAATTTTAATATCATGCATCCCTGTTTATTTTTTCATTTGTTTTTCATTTGTTTAGTTTCATGTTGTATATATGAGTCTTCCTGACAGTTTTGTCAAATTTGAATATACTACCGTTTCAAAATTTGGGGTCTTTTTTTTCTTAATGTTTTTGAAGGACGTCTCTTATGGTCACCAAGGTTGCATTTATTTAATACATTTAAAATTTAGTGTCACATGATTCTTGGAAATCAATCTAATTGTGCTCAAGAAATTTTTTTTATTATTAGTAATGTTGAAAACAGTTGTGCTGCTTAACATTATAAATGTCTTTTACGGTCATAAAATTTGTAATTATTAAAATAATTGATGTCTTTCAAAAAAATCCTAGTATACTTTGGTAGTATACTTTGAAATTATTATCAGAGGATTTTTAATACTTGGCCTAAATAGTTTGTAGTCCGATTCATAAACAACTACATCATTACTTAATAATTTAAATTAATTTTCTTTATGTGCAGATGGGAAGTGCCCCGCGTAGGGAGGTTGGAGACAGCACATACTTGGATATGTGCAGTCCAGATGGAACAGAGATTACTTGTGAGCTTGGAGTTTTGGAGGAACTTCAGGCTGTGTTTAATCCTGAAATGGCTTATGCATCTTATATTCCTTTCTACTGTCTTATTGGTAAGACACATTTCTACTGGTTAGCTTTTAAGCATTGATAAATGTGTTCCTATTCATCTTCATTAGCTGAGTTGTATATACCTTCTTTTTTTTAGGTGATGCAGCGATTCGCAAACTAGTTACAAATCATGAGCTAGTTTGGAGTCTGGCTCAATCATATCATGAACGAGCAAGTCCAGGTAGCCCAGAAACCAACCCTGCTGGAGGTCAGAAAACTACTGCTATGGGCCTCTCTCCTAGCATGGGCCACCAGATGGGTCGTAGTCCCTTCCCTGCTCCCTCGTCCACTTCCACACCACTGGGTGGAGACATCCTGCCTGAGTCAGGAACATTTGGCAGTCATCTGGTGGGAAACCGTATCCAGGTACGCCGGGACACTGAAGCCTGTGGGAGTCCTAACTTGTCTTCTTTGGAAACATGGACACGGCCATATGGTAGCAGTGCTCCTCAGATGAGTCTAGCCACCACTGCACTTTCCTCAGCCGGACCTTCTTTCTCTCACTCCTCATACTCTTGGGTACTGGGACCCACTCCAGAGGACAGCGCACTGAAACAGGACCTCCCACGCAGCAGTCGCTCCCTGCAGGGTAATTGGCTTGCCTACTGGCAGTATGAAATTGGTCTTAACCAGCAGGACTTGCATTTCCACTTCCACCAGATCCGTCTTCAGAGTTTCTTGGGCCACTCGGGCACGGCAAAATGTCTGGCGCCACTAGCAAGGGAGGACTACTTCCTGTCTGGGAGTAAAGACAAAACGGTGAGGCTGTGGCCGCTTTATAACCACGGTGATGGCACACGAGAGGTCGAACCTCGACTCAAGTACACAGACCACCGCAAATCTGTCTTTTATGTCGGCCAGCTAGAGGCCTCACAGGAAGTGGTGAGCTGTGATGGTACTGTGCATCTGTGGGATCAATTCACAGGTGAGAAAATAACAGTACTGTTAATTTGAGCATCTTACAGTATTACAGTAACTGTCCTTTTGTGGCATAGGATAGGTTATTTTGTGTGATTAATCTCTTACATTTTTTCGCATTCACTTTCCCTACCGTTCAAAAGTTACGGGTCAGTAAGGAAATTCATACTTTTATTCAGAAAGGATGCTGTATTTTGTATTTTTTTCTCCAAAGAATCCTAAAAAATTAAATGTATCACAGTTTCCACCAAAATATTAAGCATCACAATTGTTTTCATCACTCTCTCTCTCTCTTTCGGCTTATTCCCTTTATCAGGGGTCAATTGTTTTTAACACTGATAGTAAGAAATGTTTCTTGAGATACAAATCGGCATATTAGAATGATTTCTGAAGGATCATGTGACACTATGTTTACATGCACAGTTTTGGGTTCAATCGGACAGAATTAATTCCAATTGATTAATCTGAATGTAGTGTTTACATGAACGCTAAATAAAGTGATCGGGTTGATGTGCGCGTTTATGTCACAAGCTTCAAATCGGAATAGTTTTTTTTTTACATGCGCACACTGCACAAATATAGAGTTTCTCACTGTTTGCGCATAATAACCACTCTCCTACACTGTTTCTTTATTTGTTTTTAACAGCAGAATTAATATTTATCCATTTCTGGATAAATATACATATAAACCGCAGTGCCGTGCTGCTCTTATTTATCACGCAGTAAAAATGCCCCTCCCCGCTCCCAAAACGGGTTGCCTGTGGATGAGAATCCAAAACAAGGAATGGTGGGACGTTGTCCTGCTCCACTTCACAGTTGCCGAGTGAAAGGAGAGTTTTATAATGACAGGACACACATTTATACAACACTTTATTCAAAAGGAAGAACCGCTCGTTCCGCCGCGCGTCATACGTCATTACGCTATTTCTGCGTCATTGCACATGCGCAGTCCTTTCAGTTTCGGGGTTCAATCCGATTGAGTGTTTACATGCACTCTCAATCGTATTAGAAAAGGAATAAACCACCCCCTTCAATCCGATCGAAATTTCATTCCGATCGAGCTCAATCGGATCGATTAAGGTGTTTACATGAAGGCTTTTCAGTCCGATTGAGCCGTCAATCCAATTACAAACGGATTATTTGGTTGCATGTAAACGTAGCCAGTCTGAAGACTGGAGTAATGGCTGATGAAAATTCAGCTTTGCCATATAAGATAAGAAATAACTTTTTAGACTATATTAAAATAGAAAGCATCTATTTTACTTTTTAATAATATTTTACAATATTACTGTTTTTACCGTATTTTTGATTAAAATAAATACAAACTTGGTGAACATATAAATTCCCACCCCAAAATTTTGAGAAGTAATATTTGAGAGATTTCAATTTCAGCTTTGAATCATACCTTCAGAATTTTTACTTTTCAGACAGGTTTATGTGTAGACTTCATTATTTACCCTCATTCCTTACCCAGACTTTCACTTTTAAGCTTTGAAAATCCATTACAAAAATATGAATTATTACATGGAAAACATTTAATTTACAATATATTTTATTAATATTTATATACAAATTTTTTAAATGAAATAATCTAATAATTAAATAATAAAAGATTATTTACTGTATAATATTTTCTATACATTTTAAAAAAGTTATGATTGTCCCACAGTCATTTCCAGTGTAAGCAGATAAATATTAAATATGATATATTTTTGTGCATTCAGCCAAGCATGTATATGATGCATACAGTATGAAAATATTATTTTATTTGGTTGATGTCAGATACATAAAATGGTAGTTTTTAAATTAGCCATAGCATCTTTTTATTACAAAAATACATTTCCACAACTGTCATCTCCATTACATAATGATATTATTATTAGATCATTAATATACAAAATGTATACATTACCACAAATTCCACTACAAATTATACATACATATTCTTATATAGATTACCTTTTGCCTGTGTCTGTCAGACCAACAGCTTTCATATAATTTCTTGTTTTGCTCTCTCCTTCATATGACTAGGTAAGAATATTCGTTGTTATGAAGCTCTGGACGGGAAGAACCCCATCACGGCTGTCACCACTATGCCTGCTCCTCACTGCAGTGTAGTGTTTGCTAGCGCAGACTCTGTGCTGCGTTTCATAGATGCACGCAAACCTGGCTTGCAGGTATTGCTCATTCCTTTTTCTTTAATACATGTTATGTTACAAGCAGTTATTTTTTCAGATCAATTTTTTTATCAAGCATTATAATGGCCGGGCTGGTTTCTATATATTCCTTCCTGCAAAGCTTATGGTAAGGACCCTGCTTTTTCTCTGTTGACAGCATGAGTTCCGTCTGGCCTACAGTAACATGAGCGCTGGCCTGATACGCTGCCTGGCTGTCAGTCCGAGTGGACGCACTGTGGCGGCAGGCTTCTCTACTGGATTCATAGTGCTGCTGGATGCAAGAACGGGTCTGGTGCTAAGAGGCTGGCCCGGTCACGAGGGAGATATACTGCAAATGAAAGTGAGTATGCATGTCGTTGGTTAATGTGTAATACAAGATGTGCATATGACTGCATCAGTGGCGTGTCCACAAGGGTGGCACGGGGTGGCAACTGCCACCCTTAAAATGAGCTTTGCCACCCCAGTTGCCACCCCAAAGCAGCGTATGGGATCGAAGTGCATTGAGAGCGGAGCAGCGTGATTTTAACTGAAGCGGGGATCTTTTGAAAGTCGGAGAATTCTGGTTTTCGCTCGCTCTCAGAGTGCTCCACTACCGCTCAATCACTAGCACAATTAATGCCATAACTATAGCCGTTCTAAACTAGTTCTGCCTACAAGGATTGTACTGCACGCACACATGTACAGACACATAACGGATCACTCACACACAGAAACAAAAAATATTGTCAACGCTGCCCTGTGATTTGTCAATAAAAATGCTTAGAAACAGAAAAGTTATACCGAAAATTTCTTTGTGTTTTGAAGTAATCAAAATCCAGAGCTTCACTATTAGTAGAGAGACGTTGCACAGACAGGCAGGACTAATTTACATAATCGCGCTCTCACAAATGCATTCAAATAAATGTAATTTTACTGTGCTTCTATGTATCTGATTTAATAACCAATAAAATAACTGACAAATGTAGCCTACTATCATTACATCCTTCCAAACAAAATTCACACTTCAAAAAGCTGCAATGACAGATTTAACTTTTAATTCTGATAACCTTTGAATCGTTTAATGCACACTTACTAAAAGGAAAGAAAATAACACATTCATTTTTTATTTTTTTTTGGTTATTATCATCATCATTATTATTATTATTATTATTATTATTAGCCTACTATTCATTCATTTGATCATTAAGAAATAAATGAATCAAATCTGTATGTGCGTTTGTGTGAAAACCCCCTTTGTAATTGCTAACATTTTCACAAGTAACTGTAGGCTAATTTAATTACACTTTTTTTTCTCAGTAACTGTAACAGATTGCACTTACATTTATTTTGTAATTAAATTACGTAATTCCGTTACATGTAATTAGTTACTCCCCAACACTGGTGTTGAATATACAGAATATATGGGGAGTACAAACACTGATCTATAGTTGCCACCCCTCATTCTGCTCTTGCCCCCTCTTTGCCACCCCAAGTACAAAATCCTGGACACACCCCTGGACTGCATGCTCTGTTGTCCTTTGATGTTTTTGTAGCTCAAATACTGCATTGATTTTAGGGAATATTATGTTATATGGATACACACTGTTTATAAAAATGACTGAAACAAGCAAAAAATTCGGGTGTTTTTCGAGAGTTTACGGGACGACTACATGTACTATATATAATCAAATATTAGAATGGAGAAGAACCAGGAATCGTTACAAAACATGGACTAGATTCCCATCTTTGTTTTGGTGTCTTGATTCACATCTGTATTTGAGATTTCTGTATGAGTAAAAGTTGTACCCTGTTGGTTTGTTCAGATGCAGTCAACAAGGGACTAGAACTAAGCAAGCTTTATTTAACCCTGATTTGTAGGGTCAAAGGTCTCTGCCACCAGAGGCCCATGTTTGGGCAAATATAGACATGAGTTACTCATTAGGACAAAATCTATGAGCTTTGCAGATTGCTGCACAATTACTTTATTATTTGTGACTATCAGGAAATGGATGAACCTTAGTAGGGCTCAACAATAAGGATGTCCTGCTGGACCAGGACCAGTGTGAGGGAGTTTCAGGCTCATGCTTTGTTGCTATTAATAATCTCACATTCACGAATCTTGTACATACATTTGTATGCTTTATGAATTTAAATATTTGGTTTTCTGTGATATATTCAACATAATCATTACACCTTCTGCTCATTAGTAATCAATAAGTACACTTGGGTTCATAATTTTGAGGTCAGTAAGAAAAAAGTTTTTTTTTTTTAGCTTTTAATTTTATAAATTAAATATATGATAAAATATATGAAATAAATGCTGTTCTTTTTAACTATGTTCGTCAAATCCTGAAAAAATCAAATGAATACTGTCTTGATGAGCATAAGAGACTTCTTTCAAAAACAAACAATCTTACTGACCCCAAAGTTCTGAACTGTGCTGTATGTGTTGAAAACTACTTATAAATCATTAATGGTTTGTATCATCTGCCGTTCTTTTCCAGCAAAAGTGTAATTATGAATTTATGGGGTTAGCGTCCTGTTTTTTTATTATTTTTTTTTTGGTAAGATACGTAACATTTTTTGGGGTTACAAATTGTGATTTGTAAAGAAAAAGCTATTTTTTGTGAATGGAAAAAATAGTAAAACTTGATGAAATTAAAAATATAATTATTTATATAGAATATAAAAAATAAATAGTACTTGGCTGTCTAAATGTCGATACTTCCCCATCTGTTTGTTACAGTGATTTTTGTGTGTGTATCATTTTGTAGGCAGCAGAGGGCAATTTGCTGATTAGTTCTTCATCAGACCACACACTGACCGTTTGGAAAGACGTGGAGCACAAGCCACTCCACCAGTACAGGACTCCATCCGACCCCATCCATGCATTTGATCTTTATGGTGCTGAGATTGTGGCAGGTACTGTTGCTAACAGGATCGGGGTGTACTCTATTTTGGACAGCACGGCCAACCTGGCGGGATCCACCAAGCTCAGCACAGAGAACTTCCGTGGGACTCTCACAAGTCTGTCCGTGTTGCCTACAAAGAGGCTTCTGCTGCTCGGCTCTGACAACGGTGCCATCAGGCTGCTGGCTTAAACTAGCTAGTGTTGCTTTTTCAGAAAATGATATTCCTCGTGCCACCTTTGGCTCCTTTCCCAGAATGAAACGATCTTGCCAACCATGCACAAAGAAACCTGTTTCAGTCGTAGAAGGAGCAAGCCTGATATTTCCATTTTAAACTCGCTGAAAGAGAACTTAAAACCTCTCTCTTTAGTAAGTGACCAAAACGGAATATTGCCTCTGATTCATACAATCAAAAGAATTGTCTTTTTTTATTATTTTTAGGGTTCATGTGATATAACTGCACTAGCTGCTTTGTACGTAATAATCAACTCTGTAAATTCTTTTCAAAATAGTCAAATGAATGGATTCTTAGAGGCATGCATGAGATGAGCTGCTCAGGAAAGTTCAAGTGTGGTTCTAGTGTAGCGTTTACACTTTCCATTAGATGAGTGAAATCACCAAAAACAACACTGTGAGAATCACAGGTTAGTGTATGTTGATCATATCATATGATTCGATTTACCAGACTTGCTCAGCAACTATGCAGTATTCATGGTAGACCTTTATAGTGCACCATGTTTGGCGCTTTTTTTTCTATATTACACAGTACGTTTCTTCATCCACGTCAATGAAGCATAATGAACAAGCAAATGTGATCAAAATGTCCAAGATGACTCTTCATTCTGTTACTGTACACCGATTGAGAGTGTAAACGCCTAATATGCAATGGGACGGTCCTTAATCCTGAATTTGGACCTTCTGACATTTAAAATGTATCTAATGACTAGCAATTTGATGCTGTATTAACCTTGATGATGTAGTAATTCACTTGTCACATCAACCCCAGGTCAAGCAATATGTTACATTTTACTCACACCATACTGTATGTATGTTTGTATATACATACACATTTATATATGTATATATATATATATATATATCTTTGTTGAGCCTAATGCTTACTATCTAAAAGAAAACTTTTATGCAACATCCTTGAATAGATATGAACTAGGAACTAACTATTTAATTTATTACTGGAATGCTTTATGTAAAACATTATCGTCTCCAGACATTCCAATTATATAATGTTCGAATATTTAATGAGAATTTATTCAGATTACTAAAACATGTTACTGGCTCTGTAATTCAGCACAATATACTTTCCGTAACCCACTATTTGTCAGGTTTGGAAAATTGGCTTGTGGATTATGCGTTCTGATATGAATTCACGCCTTTATTATTTTGTGTTGAAACAGGCTTACTAGTGTTATAGTGTTCATTTTGAAAAGCACATTATTTTATGTTACTAAGTAGAGGATTGTGGTGAATCCTATATGGCCAGACACTTCGGAAAAGTGGATATCGCTTTATATATGAATTCTTCTAAGTATTTAAAAATACAATTGGTTGTATTTTACTCCTCAAACAGCTTGATGATTTTGATCATTCGTGCTAAAGACGATGTCTGTTTGAGATTGACAAACATCTGTCTGATGTACAGTAACACAAGCAACACACTGTCTTGACATTGACCATTGCTCTTTTGTATTTCATTGCGAGTATTTTTCTTTTTTACTTTTAAACTGTGACCTTTTTCTATATGCTGACTAAAATGAACCTTTTCAATTATTTAAAGTAAAAGAAATTGATCATAAATGTCTTTTTTTTTTTTTTGTCTGAAAAACTTCAAACTGGGTGATTGATGACCTACTCATTGATGAATGAGCAAGATTGGGCCGTCATATGGTTTGCTCTGTAGATTTTCATGCTTGGAAACTGAACACCCAACAGAGAGGTTACTCTGATAGGACAAAGTCCATTTGAGTGTTTGCAACACACTGCCTTTCAACTGTTCTCAATTTGGAGTTCTTGGCATATGCTTGCGGATGACCCAAGGTAATGGTGGAGTCTGGCACTGGCTTGTTTGTCTGGCATATAAGAAAGCAATATAAAAGCCCTCTATCCAATAACGGTCTATATTAATATCAGCATTGGCAGTGCTGACTTGTCATCTCCTCCTCATTTATGTGCAGTTTTTCTTGTGCAGCATGTTTACTCATATTCAGTGTCTCGCATGCACTGTCAGCAGTGAGATTATTTAGCTCGGCAAACTATACAGTACCAGTTTATAACCTACTTCATTTAAAGTCTTCACAGATCCACGAATCTACACACTTGAGTTTGATGTTTGACCCCAAGGTCTCTCAATATTTACATCTATGAAGAGGTAGGTCTAAGAGCTATATGAGGTAAAGATCAATGAAAGTTGAAATGTAACTGCCTGCTCTGAGACTGCCAACCCCTACAGCAAAGAATTTTCCCATTGCCTATTTTGTGTGTTTCTTTCCCGAATCAGGGCTGGATCCACTGGAGATTTGCACGGTAAGCTCACAGTTTTGTTTATTCTCATACATTCTCAGCATAAATAATTGTTTGCAATATATTACGTAGATATTGTGTTAAAATATACTAGTTTAATCCATTGCCAGCTCTTTTGGTTTGTAAATATGTACACTTCGTCTTTCGTTTGTGTATTTTTGAAGTGGTTTGTGTATTTTTGAAGTGTAATTCCCAGTAATGACAAATAATTCCCACAAGAATGTTTTGATAAAACATTTAACAAAGCATATTTTATGTGCACAAGAAAATTGATTAGTAGTAATGCAGTAACATTTCCATAAATACATTGTTGATTTAAAAACAATATATATATATTGAATTTTCCTGCAATCTGAATTTATTTAACCTGTAGCTATAAACAAATTTAAAATGCTTAACCCTGGAATTATGCAACAGCTGACAGACCTTTAGCCATGTGAAGCATTTATTGATTATTTGACTGTATATTTTGATCAATCTGTAAGTTTAAAAACAACAATCCACCTGAAATTGGAGGTGTTAATCGGATCATGTATTGGTTTATTGCCAATAGCTAGATTATTGAATGAATGATGAATTTCTGTGCAAGTGAGGGAGACCTTCAGGAATGATTATTTTAGATAGTTTCTATCCAAAATAATATATTGATTAAAATTGTGTGTGAGGATTCTTTTCTTCTGTTTCTGCTGAACAATCTGATCTGATGAAGTGTATACAAAATTTGTATTAATGGATTTAATATGTTTTATCTAATAATAATTTAATAAGTATGGATAATATGTAAAATGGAAAGAGTACTTTTGTACAAATGACCAGTGACCAGGCAGTGATCAACGCCAAATCATCCCATATTCTGTATAAATTGTGCTGTTCTTTGGTTTTTAGACTAACTTCTAGAACATGAAATTGTGTTTTCTGGCATTCCTCCTCCTTTGTTATGCCAAGCAAGGCTGGACGGTAAAGCACTCAACTGATTTTATGCTGTTTATTTTTTCCAAATGATTTCATTCTGTTTTATTAAATTATTGATTTTATTCTATTATTTAAACGCCACAAATTGCTCCTTGTCACTGCAGGAAGATGCGACTGAACCAGAGGATGGAGCAGTGCCTTTAATTCCGCTCATCCCACTGATGCCTAGTAAACCCGTATCAGTAAGAACCCACAATGTTAAATTCTTGAAGGTGTATACATGTTTAGACTTTTGACACTCCAATCGCCTTGTCCCTCTCAGGATTTGAAAGGCACTCTTGACCCCACCATAACAGAAGCACTCACAGTTTCTCCAGATGGCCTAGAAGTAGATCCTTCAGCCTCGGTTCCCTCTCCTGGGCAGAAAGAAGGCTCCTCTGAGGAGGACCTTGATTCGCTCTGTGATGGGGACATGACCAGCCAACAGATTAAGCGGACCGTAGGCAACGGCATTCTGAAGCTTGGCCTTTGGTTCTTGGAAAACTTGAAGCCTAGTCCAGAGCAGCCCAATGTCATAATTTCCCCACTTAGCTTGTCTGTAGCACTCTCACAGCTAGCACTGGGTAAGTCTACAATGAAAAACAAAAGACTCGGAGAATAACAAATGTTTTGGTTTCCATTACGTTTATATTGAGTTTTTTTTTTGGCATGCATTTATTTTCGCAAATTTAGTGATATTATATGTATCTCAATAAGACAATCTTGTTGTTTATCTGAATCTTAGGAGCAACTAATGAGACAGAAGAGCTGCTTCTACATCACTTGCATGCGGATGCACTGCCATGCTACCACACTGCCCTCAGCAGCCTCCTGCGCAACTTCCGCAGAAGGAGCCTGTCCATCGCCAGCCGCATCTATCTGAAAACTGGTGAGAATCGCACGTATACCACAAAACAGATATATTGTCAGGGAGGTTGATATTGTGGCCGCAAAAAGCTTTTTTTTTTGGTCCCTTAAAATTGGGGGTGGGCGATATACCGGTTGAAATTTTTCAACCGGTAGAGATTTTGGACTATTGTCTCTATCGCGGTTACACGCTCACGTGATGTTTCTGTGCTACGTGGTCACGGAAACATATCGTTTGCACGCGTTTTTAAAGTCACCATGAAATCAAAATTGAAAATTCTTATTTTTTTATTGGAATACTGTAGTGTTTATTATAAATAATTTATCCGTGCACTTCATTATTTTTTTTTTAATTAATGTGCCCTCCTAATCTTTAATCAAAAACATTAACCTCCCCTCTCCCTCAAAACGACTCATCTTCTCTTCCGGTCACGAGCTATGGCGCAAGGGCGGAGCTAGTGACGTGAGGGGTAAACGCTGGGATAAAGGATGGGGAAAAGCTGAAGCTGATGCTTCACTTTATAGCACTGACACCAGTCATGAGGGAGTACGTTACCCCTAAACATTGAAAAGATATTAGTATATTACGACAACATTACTCTTAGGACATCGCCAACTAATTTTTTTCATGAATATGACTTAACCTGATGGAGGACACGCTCAGTCATTCAGGCAGTCTCTCTCTCTCTCTCTCTCTCTCTCTCGTGCGCGGGCGCGCTGTTTAGGCATGTTTTGATCGTCGTCATCATCCTTAATAAATAAAACATTTATTCATGCTAGGGTGTCGGCTGTTAATCCAGTGGAGAGAAATCCCCCACCACTAACTGCAAACTGGCATTCAGATCTGCCTCCATTTTGTTTGCAACGCCCCACCTTCCAACGATCCAATCAATTCCCGAAGGACAAAATCAAGTCATGCCCTCTCATTTCAGATGCCGTTTCACTCGGATTTACGACACAGTAGAGAAGAAAAGACAATCGCAACTTCCGTTTCATGCCGACTTTAAGCATTGCGGTTTAAAAACCAGTGATTTTAAGCTGTTGAAATGCAATCAGCAGCTAAAGAGAACTCATTTTGTTAAATGCACATGCTGTCTGAGAGACTGTTTCGCACGTGAAGACATCACCCACCATGAGCTGGATGCCCAGGTTACTGCCTTTAAGATGCTACTTTATAAATAGCACTGATTAAATCTCTATTCCTCACTACTGAACTCTGTTACTCACTATTTGATCTCTATAGGTTGCTCGATTCCCCTTTAAAGGTGACAAGAGTCTACTAGTAATAATGCCAACATCTGGACATATGAATGTATCAGCCGTTGCAGCTAAGCTCAATATCTCAGATCTTTACCGTCGATTACCACGAGAAAGAAACATGCAGGTCAAACTCCCAAAATTCAAGCTTGACTTCAACCAGGACCTCCAAGAAGCCATGACAAACATGGGTAAGATGTCTTGCATCTAATTCATGACTCATTAGTCATTAGAATCACCTTGGGTTCAAAATCTTCTTAATATTTCTTAATTACTTATTTATATGAACAAATATATAATTCTACTCCAATCCAGGTCTAGGAATGCTATTTAGTCACCCAAAGCTGGACCGCATCTCTGAGGGCCCCTTGTTTGTGTCCAGTGTACAGCATATGTCCAGTATTGAGATAAATGAAGAGGGGGCAGAGGCAGTGGCAGCAACTAGTGTGGTCAAGACAATCGCAACTTCCGTTTCATGCCGACTTTAAGCATTGCGGTTTAAAAACCAGTGATTTTAAGCTGTTGAAATGCAATCAGCAGCTAAAGAGAACTCATTTTGTTAAATGCACATGCTGTCTGAGAGACTGTTTCGCACGTGAAGACACTTCTCATAGAGTGCGGAAGTATTGAACAGAGTTATTTATTTATTTGCTGCTTTATAGGCCTTGAACAATTAAATACACACTTTTATGTGTCAAAATGCCTGTCTTTGCAGGTATCCTCATAAACATAGTAGGTCTTAAGTGAAAGCAAACAGCTGAGAAAGAAAACAGTGTAATGGTATATTGGATCCGGGCAGCTCTTAAAGTGACAGCAGTCTAATATTCCTGC